>NC_041827.1:15373206-15673206 GCF_900964775.1 Scleropages formosus
CAGCCACACAGGCATGGAAAGCAGTGGCGAACACTTACTGCGGGGCGGCCGCAGGGACGGGCTAAATGACACGCCAATACCGATTAACACAACGTCTCCCTCCCACAGTTCTTTGACTCAGTAAAGGCACATGGGTAGGTTGCACAAATCTTCAGGCCGCTCTTAAGCGGAATTTGAGTAACTAAGGGCAGAGACTTTTAGATTTGGATGCGGACACGTGGTTCTTGTACAATCAGTTTGTCTTATTCCACCGTAACAGAAACAGTGTACAATACATGTGTAGCTGCTTGTGAAATTGTTTAAACAAAGAAAAAAGCGCAGAGGAGCTCAGGGGAGAAGTCCCTTTGAAAGAGGTGAGTTTTCACGCCCTTCTTAAATGTAGAGGAAGATTCAGCAGTTCTGAGAGAGCGGGGGAGGTCATTCCAGCGCTGTGGAGTCAGAGGCGGAAACCCTCGTGCTTTCGATACGGGACCGTTTGTTGCGCATGGGACCACCCCATGAAGAGAAAAGTCCACCGATAGGACGCCACACACACACACTGTCAACAGCCGCTTGTCCCGAGTGGGGTCGAGGCAAGCCGGAGCCCAAGCCGGCAACACAGGACGCGGGGCTGAGAGGACACACCCCGGACGGGACACCAGTCCATCAGAAGGCACCCCAAGCAGGACTCGAACCCCAGACCACTACAGAGCAGGACCCAGCCAAACTCAGTGCGCCACCACATTACATCAAGTAAAACAAACTCCATACAAAAATGAAATATATTTAAACTGTGGGACTCTCATTAAATGATGGCATTATATACCATATGCTCTAGTACTCGAGACTACAGTGTATTTGTAAAAGCATGTTTTCGTTTTAAGTTGTATTTTCCAACATTGTACAGAACTGACATTGATTATCTGACCCAAGACGTTTGCACTTCATAAACCCACCACTAGGTTGTGCTCTTGACTCAAAGTACAGTTCAACGGAGTCCTACTTTTACGTCATACTTTAAAAGCCACATCTTCAACGCTTAAATTCTTTAATTGCAAATCGTTATATTAAAATATTTCCGCGGGATGCCATCAAATTAAGTTGTACGCCGAAATTACCGTATAACTGAAAAGTGGTTCTGCACTCTACGGGAAACTGTTCGGTCATCGCAGTGAAAAGCAAAAGCACTTTCATGTCACATCTTTGAGTCGTATAAACCGTCCATCATAACGATTAGGTCATGCTCCAAGAGTGGCGCATGCGCACACGCGGTTATACGTCTGGGTGTTCTGTGCGCGCGGGGATGAGCGTGTCTGCGGGGCGTGCCGCGTGCCGGTTTCCTTCGTTGTTCAGGGCTCCGCACCCCGCGAAAACCCCCAACCCCCAACCCCCCCCCCCAGCGTGACCCGCCCGAAACCCTCACACCCCCCCCGCCCCCCGACACCCCCCATCACGCGCCCCACCTCTAGCTCGGCCACAGTGACGCACGAGGGCGGCCGCGCGGAAACCGCACTGTCTGCCTCCGCGTGTCTGTGTCGCGTCCTTGGTTCTTCCGCTCTTCCCTTCGAATTAACGGCGTGCGACTGTTGAAATGTCGCCAAATTTCCGAAAAAAAAAAAAAAACATTGTATTAAACTTTCTTTAACTGACAACTTTCTCCAAGGCAACTTTAAATGTTAGAAAACAAGTTTACCATGATTTTCCCATTTAAACAGCAGGGTGTTCTAACTATAAATTCAGAGTAAGAAGCCTGATCAGGGTATGGCAGCAGAAGTGGGATTCGATGCAACAACCTTTGTTTTCCAAGGTAAGGGTCATAGCCACTACGCCACCTGCTGCCCTTCCATGAAAACAAAAGCAAAGTGTGAAAAGTCATTTCCAGAGGAACGAGCCATTGTGCGGTTCTTCTAGAAAGATCTGCTTCACAGACGTGGTTTTGTGACAAACCCAATCTGCGTATCCCAGAGAGGCTCCAATGACTGGAAATAGTTCGGGGGAGACATTATTCCTGTCCTCAGCGAGGCACATACAGAACGAACACCTGAACAGAAAGAGCAAAAACAGTACAAATTACATTTACATATATTCATTTAATAGACAATTTCTCCAAAGCGACTAAAACAGTTGTTTAATTAAATAACACATTAAATGAATAAATGCAATGTAAATGTTGTCATTAATTCATATTAAAATTCAAATACGTGATGGAGTCAATAAGTTCTAAGACTGGCCGCCTTGTGGCATTGCTGTGCCGCGTGTACACTTGCTTGTAACCGCAGCAGCGCCATACAATGACCGCTCTTAAAATAGTGTAAAAATAGGGTACAACAACACCGCATTGACAGTTCTGCACTACTTAACAAATATTGAAAGTTTCCACATGTTGCAGCATTCATTGCTAAAAATAGTTATATTGCAATGTTTCCTGTGCTTTATTCTCATCAGTATAATGAATGTACTGTTATACATTAGTAGTAATGTTACACCTGTTGAAGGCAATGTGAAATATCTCACATTTCCAGATTTTCTTCAGATTCAGACCGGACCTGCAGCAAAGGCAACGACCATGTGGACCATTAAAAAAAGGGAGAGACTGACACCTCGGCATATGGTCCAAAGAGTCCTGTGAACTTAACTGGGGTTCATTATTGCATCGCTTTTACATAACTTCTTTTTAAATAGAGTTGTATATCTTATTGGAGCACTTTCAGCTAAGTTCCTGGCCAAAGGGTGCTGCAGCTGGAATTTGAACCTTTGGGTTACAACTCTGTGTCCTTCACAGCATTGATGAGGCTTGCTGCCCTTTTCACGGCCATCTTCGTGTTTGTCTTCTGAAACGTGCCTGGGGCCTGCAGCCTGTGGAAAAAGCCTTGGTTTAACCTTGGCATCATGCTGACAGCTGCTCTTAGTGAACTGAATGTCTCTGTTGATAAGCAAGAGCTCAGCGCCAGCGGGCTCTCCCTTCCTTCTGCTTCTCAGCATGGCTAATGTTCTAGCTCGGCACTAATGGGCTGATGGACCCAAAAGGGATGCATGACCCACATTTCCAAAGCGTGTGCTACATAGGTATGGAACCTCACCCCTTCCCTGCTTGGAATTCTGCACTTGTGTGTCAGGCACATGTTCGGTGAAATGAAAGCCATGTGTGGAAGAGTCAGCTCTTGCTGCAGTGAACACACATTTGCGGTTCGCAGGTGGCTGGTCCTGATTTTCTTTTGTCACCAGTGGGCGCAAAATGTGAAAATGCATCATTGTTTCAATGTCGGGGATTTCAATAAATAGGGCTGAACACAATGAAAGACCGATCATCTTGGTCATTGTGAATGTCCTTAACTTTCCAATCAGAGCAAGTATATTTGGGGGTCTGGATGTTATGCGAGAGATACGACAGTAGCGACAGCCTTTGCGAGACCTTCAGAAGCGAGTGAGCCAATAAGTACATCAAATTTAGCCAAGACAGCTTATACAATAGATGTTATGCCAATGATTAATATGGCATTTGTGAAACAAACTTTATTGATCAAATTCTTCTGTTCATGCTGTCACTTACATGATTGTAACCCCACCGCGACCCCGCTTGGGACAAGTGGTTTCAGACAGTGTGTGTGTGTGTTTGTGTGTGTGTATAATATATATATATGATATGCATTGAGATCAGTTACCGAAGCATGCCAAATGGCTGCATTATGATTAAATGTTGATTTTCAACGCTTTGAATCGATCTGATCATAGCAAGACTTGGACGGAGGGAATGACAGCGTAAACCAATGTGCAGTCAATCAGAAATTGAAATAATAATTTGTTAGTTAAATAAAGTTCCTACAGACACACTCTCAATCGATCGCGTGTGTTATGTATTGGTACATTTAGAATTGTACATTTTGCGGATAATTTTGCCGGAAGCAGTTGTGAGGTTTTTTTGGTAAGAGCATAAAACTCTTGGAAAAGGTGAGTTAGAGCAGTGAAGGACGTGCTGAGAGAAGCTTTGTCGTGCTGATTACTGTCATTAGTAGACACCGCTGATGTTCAGGTGGGCCGTTTGTTCACGTTTCATTTGACAGCTGTGCTGCCAGGACTGCAGGACTATTTCCAGAAACCACCCCCAGCTGACTGCCGGGCTTTTCTCTTGCCGCTCAAACACGAAAGCGCTTGGTGCCGTTCTTTCAAGGTAAGCACCATTTACCCTGCCAACTGTTGCTTCTGGCCTTACTATGCTTCTTATTTATCTGAGAAGAAATTATGGATTGCAACCTGATAGATTAATAACACAAACAGAAGTCCGAGTGGTACAGTTTTAGCAGTGATTCTAACCCGGTGCCAAACACATCAGGTCATCTGTCTTTAGGCTTTTTAGGGCTACCTCTGAGGTCAAGCATTCAGTTACTTTGGATTTTGCTCTGACAGAATAAATATTACTAAAGAAAAACATATATAGCTGTTAGTGCTGTATGAAAAGATATTGGGTATTATCAGCGAACACGTAACATGCTGTATAGATAAATATATTTTAAATACACAGTTTTAGTTTTGTATTCATTAAGTTAAATGCAGCGGCAAAATGTAAATTATTATTTAGGACTTCAGAGCTAGAAGATGTTGCATGGAAAATTATAGGTGGTGCAGACAGTAGCGCTGGTGCATCGCAGTACCTGGGTTGTGCAATTCAGTGTGAGTTTGAACTCCGTTCAGTCTGTGTGGAGTTTACATCTGCCTGTGTTTCCATGAGTTTTCTCCCGCCGTCCAAAGACATGTGTATCAGGTGGGCTGGTGACTCCAAATTGCCCATAGTGTGTGTGTGTGAATGCATAAGTGTGTGTGTGACTGCTCTACTGTACAAATTGCTGAAAGATTGAAGGCAAGTTTTCCTCATTATTTCCTCAAGCTGTAGGTACACCCTGTCAACACCAGGGGGCGCGTTTCTGACTTTAATATTCACAGCTTACAGTCTACTGAGTTAATAGGCATTGAAGCCCTTCTGCAGTGTAACTTCTTTATTACTTTAATTTTCTCCTATTGTTGGAATACCACATGTTTTAGGTGTGTGTAAAATATAACAATATTCATATTTCAGCTGAAGTGAAACTTTGCTGGGGGTGTGGTGGCACAAGCAGATTTGGCTGGGCCCCACTCTCTGGTGGGTCTGGGGTTCGAGTCCCGCTCGGGGTGCCTTGTGACGGACTGGTGTCCCGTCCTGGGTGCGTCCCCTCCCCCTCCTGTGTTGCTGGGTTAGGCTCTGACTCGCCGCGACTCTGCTTGGGACAAGCGGTTTCAGGGGCAGAAGTGGGATACATTAGACAGCGTAGCAGCCTCATGTTCCCTTCACTGTGGAATCCACAGCAGCGTCTACACTTTCTGGCGATTGATGAACAGTTTATTCAAGGGAGTGAAACGACAACCATGTTATTAATTTTGCTTTTATTACAAATAGCTTGTACTTTTGCCCATTCTTGTGGAGAGGGCCTCCGCAGCAATTCGCTTGATGAACCTTTCCCAAGGGTACGGCAGCAGGGCCCCTCCCAGGAAACCCTCCTAGGGGCCGATCAGGTCTGTGCAGATGAATGCTGATGCATTCCTGCTATAAGCAAGCAGTGCCCTAGACACTTGCTTCTTCATCTTGAAAACTGTCATTTTGGTATTCCAGGCATTCGCTCTCCTTTCCCTGAAGACTGTTTTAGCGATTTTTAACACCTGTCTCGGGTTATTTATTCCTCCGTTTCCCATCTGCTCGTGAGTTTGTGACGGGGAAGAAGGTTTAGTCCCAGCAGTGAAGAGGACCTAGGAAGAGTTCTGTGAGTGAATGCCACACTTTGGGCTCTCCTTTAGGGCTCTCACAGCGCATACCTAAGTAGCATCTAATTCTTGACGTAAGTGGGGCAGCTGGCATCGTAGTGGTTAGAGCTGCTGCATTTGGACCCAAGAGTGGCAGGTTTGAATCTCACCTCCAGCTGTAGTACCCTTGAGCAAGGTAGTTACCCAGAAATTGCTCCAGTAAATATTAGCCAGTTGCACAAATGGATAAGTAACTGTAGTTAGATTGACAATGTAAGTTGCTTTGGAGGAAACACACACCATCTGAAACCGCTTGTCCCATATGGGGTCACGGGGAACTGGAGCCTAACCCGGCAACACAGGGTGCAAAGCTGGAGGGGGAGGGGACACACCCAGGACGGGACGCCAGTCCATTGCAAGGCACCCCAGGCGGGACTTGAACCTCAGACCCTCCGGAGAGCAGGACCCGGTCAAGCTTTGGAGAAAAGTGTCAGCTAAATGAATAAATGTAACCCTGAGCCAGGGCAGCATCTCCCAGGTCTAGTCGGATGTGTTCCTACGCAGCCGAGAGTGCAGGAATGCACAAAGTCCCTGCAGACCCTCCGTCCTCTCAAGAGGCCATTCATGTTAAAATGAAATGGCGTCCTGTTTTGTTTTTGTTGTGTGGGAATTAATCTGCCGCCCGGCCTGCCAGTTTCCGAACGCTAAGGTTTAATCAGGTGGACTAATGACATCCCCTGGCGTGGATCCACGGGCTCCGAGGAAAAACAGCGCGGGTCATGTCGCTCTGGAACTCGGAGGAGAGCGGACCCACAGGGACCACGAGTACCTGCACCAGCTCCATTGTTTCACGCATCAGGAGGCGCTTGTATTTAAGCATCACGAGTGTCAAGCCCTGGTAGAAAACTGTGTCATCTTGTTGGAATCTCGAATGCCTATTGCCCGGGCTCACAGCAAAGCATTGGCTAATTGTTCTTGGCGCCGAGGGCCCAGCTTACGTAAATGACTGTTTGTGGATACAGAGTTTCTCAAGAAAAGGCTATTACAAGCAACCCAATTTTTTTTGTGAGCCCTTCAGAGTTCTTGCAATGTTAAATGATTACCGTGAATGAATTCCAGTAATTACTACTGGAATTTTAAGGTAATGGGAATACATACAGTATGTTTTTAAAGTGACATGAACATGAAAATGCTGCTGTCTTATGTATTCTCTACCTACTTAATACTTTTAAATTTAACACCTAATACTGTTTGGCATTGGGTTAGAGTCAATTTAATACTTGAGACACCTACATTTTTGTAATCGTATAAGTGTATATGTTCATTTCCAGTAAGTGTTTATTTAACCAGGATCGCAGTGTCCAAAACCAATCCCTGGAAGGGCACAGGGTAAGCAGGGTACACTGTAGAGGGATCATCACTCCTTTGCCACACTTTTTATTCCTATACTTTTATAAATGTGATATTTACTCAAGTGTTGTTATAGTGTCTCTGACCCTACATTGTTATACGTATGCTGTTGTCTCAATTTCCTTGAGGATTAATAAAGCGTCTATCTATCTATCTATCTATCTATCTATCTATCTATCTATCTATCAATTTTTTCATTTTTGTGTTTATTCCTAATTTATGCTTTTACTTATGTTTACTTTTATTTTATGCACTTTATTTGTCTAACCTCTTTATTTCTCTAAAGCATTTTGAATGACCATCATGTCTGAAAATGTGCTATACAAATAAACTTGACTGTCTATCTATCTATCTATCTATCTATCTATCTATCTATCTATCTATCTATCTATCTATTTTTTCATTTTTGTGTTTATTCCTAATTTATGCTTTTACTTATGTTTACTTTTATTTTATGCACTTTATTTATCTAACCTCTTTATTTCTCTAAAGCACTTTGAATGACCATCATGTCTGAAAATGTGCTATACAAATAAACTTGACTATCTATCTATCTATCTATCTATGAATACCTGGTAGAAAGACAGTGAGAACATGCAAGGTTTGCATGTAAACTACAAACACAACTGAATTTGGGCACAAACCCTGGGCTGTGAGCACTGAGGTGTTGCAGGACAGTACGTTCAATAAGACTAAGAACAAATTACAGCGAGCCCTCGTACAGTTAGATGTCTGCGAAGAGATGCTGAACTTATGTTACGCTATCAAACAGTTTTTTTCCTTCTTTACAGTCCCTGTTGTATCCCATAACAAATCAAAAACCAGCACCGGTTTTGGAAATCATACACTGTCTCTTCGAGATGCTATTCCTAGGCAAATAAAATAACACGGATGCTGTTCCCAGGCAAATAAAATAACATTAACTGTAGTCCTGGTAGTAAAACCGCTGGCATTATGAGAGGGCTTGTTTACAGTACGCCCTGCTGGATAACAGGGTGTGACAAGTAGTTTTTGTGGTCAGCGTTTGGGTGACTCTCTTTCATCCTCTAAGGGAGGCTGATTGCCGAGGAGCTCGCTGACTGATCCAGTGTAGTAGCATTAGTCAGTCAGATAACTTGTGCACCGTTGGATCAGAACCATGCGGCTGGGTAAAAACAATTTATCTTGTGCGTTTGGTAGAAATGATGTGCCGCTGTCTCGAAACATCGAGATTCCGATGCTGTCAGACATAACGCGCCGTGTTGCGTGTGTGGCCCTCGTATGGAAGCCGTCGGCTGGGTGCGGGTGGTTCATACGTTCCTTTTCTCATGCTCATCTACTCTCCGCAAGAATAAAAATGAAGTGGATTAGGTTCATCTGCTGTCAGTCAAACGGAGAAGGGGATTTACCACTGACTTTGGCTCACTGCTATATTTATGGTGTTTCACTCGAGCTGTATATATAATTCTCCTGCTGTTCCCTCTCATTTTCCCCACTGGTGATTTTCAAGGTTATATTGTCATTGTTGGCAAAGCAGACATTTTTAGGGATTCTGATATTAACTGGCTCATTGTCATTCTGTTAAAATGCCCATTTTAATGATACTATAACATAGTTATTAAAAGAATCAGAAATACTGTCTTGGATTTTATTGAAAATTGCCAGTTCATAAATATCCAGTGATTTGTATATCTGATTGTCTAAAATTCAAAGTCAAAATTTAATTTCAGTTGTTCTTATTTGTTTGTTATAAGATCATATTTGCTTATATCCTGTCTGATCTGTATCAGCCTATATGTATGTTGTTTTTGATGTTGGAAATAATGAGGTATTTTTCAGCACCAGAAATTTGATTGTTTTATTCACTGGATTCTTTTTTTTTTTTTTTTTTTAACAAAATGCTCAGTAATAATTTTTGGTTAATGGCAGAACACTGAATAACATTTCAGATCTGATGTTCAAATTGTTGCAAACAAGGTCAGAATTAAGGAAGCAAACATGCTTTGGGAATATAATTTTGTGTACCAATTTTGTCAGAAGATACTCGTTAATATTACTGCCAGTATTTTCTCAGTCCTGTATTTGTGTGAGACAAACCCAGCGAAAGAGAAGCATTTCAGTTCTCTCCTCTCAGATTATTTCTGCATATGGCTGTTTACTGCCGATTTAAAAATGACAGTGTTAAAAATGTTTGGATTCTTGAGCATGAAGAAGGAGTATCTATGATGTATATGAAATATGTACAGGGCTCTAGACGGGCAGAATCCGCGCTCTTCGAGTGATGCCTTGGGAATGGTACTAAGAACCGGGATGCAGTTGATGGGGTGGGGAGGAGGGGAGGAGGGGAGGTGGGGAGGAGGGGGTGCATATAGAGTACTCTGTTGTGCTGCACGGCTGACCTAGTTTTTTTGTTAAGTCAGAATTGGTGAGATATCAAGGCAACGATTTTGCATTTATACAGAATACCTCGGATTATTGAATTAAAGCAAAATCCCGACATTCGTAGGCTTAGCACCGAGGTGCCAAAAAGAATCATATGCTTGGCAACAGTCCAACAATTTTTCTTGCCAGCCGTGCCTTTTGAAACAGTTTGTTACTTATTAAAAATAAAGATAAATAAAATCTCTGCATTATATCACATTCCCAGCAGAAGTCTGGACAACGTCTGAGCTGAAGATGCCATTCGGCTGGCCATCAGGTCCCAATGCATCGCAGGCGTTGGTGCCCTGATGTAGCACATTGCCGAGACACTAACCTCACTGGGCCACGGGAACGGTGGACCGCTTCCGGTAAAGTACCGCAGCAGCCCTTCAGCATGGGCGGAGGGGGATGGGTATCATTTTAACTGCTCTTATCCCAGGTCTGAGCAGGATGGATCTTCTGAGACTTATGAAATTCCAAAGGCTTTCACAGCATGATCCTAGAATGTCACTTATATCCCCAAGCATTTCTCAGTATTTGTGTTGTTCTGCCTTTACTCGCCCGTTTATGTCTTAGGTGTCTGTATGTTCTTTACGTGGTCTTGAACATCATCCTACCCGTTCGCATGAGTTTTTCATTAGAACAGTTAACATTTCAAAATTAAGATTCCGTGAACTGATAATTTTACTTGCTTTAGTTTGCTTATTCGAAACAACTTGCTGTTTACTGGGACAAGCTGGTAGCCAAAGGTTGCAGGTTCAAGACCCACCTCTGGATGTAGTACCCTTGAACAAGGTATTTACTCTAAATTGCTTCAGTAAAATTTCCCAGCTGTTTAAATGGGTTTAAATGGGTAAATAATTCAAAGTAGCTTAAAATTGTGAGTTGCTTTGGAGAAGAGCGTCAGCTAAATGGATAAATGTGAATGTACCGTTGTACCCATTTATGCTGTTGGATCATTTACTGCGGTAATGCTGGTAAAGTATACCCTTAAAGGGTACGAGAGCAGGGCCCTTCCGGCAGCTGTGTCCCAAACTAGTTGTGTACACTGTTTTACACTGAATTAGTGGTACTGTATATTATAGTGTATTGTAAATAAGCTACACAACGGATGTGACTGTAGCACCTTGTAAACTTTGAGGTGGTAAAAAACACTGTGAACAACACTGGCTGCACATTGACATTCGGCTTGTATTTGTGTAGATGAAATTACTTCTTCCTCGTTTGAGAGATATGATAACTATTGTATGGGTTTATTTTTAAGGCCTCAGAAAGGAGGGGCGTTCAGTGGAGCTCTTTCTTTCAGCTCTAAAAATAAGCTGATTTTCCAAAAAATAGTCCAAGAAGAAAGTAGCGAGTCCGCCGTCTGCGTGTGTCGCGCTTTTATATTCGTGACGTTCTAAATTGCCTGGCAGAAAACACAACACGGAAGAAGAAAGGTGAAAATGTGCGTATGTGTGTTTTGTGCGCGTTCAGCCGCAGAAAACAGCAGAGCGGATGCGGCGAATAACGTTCCCGCCGTTATGTCTGCAGTGGCGCTACAGGCTCCTCCCCCGGCTTCCTCGGCCGCCCCGCCCCGCCCCTCCCAGCCCCGCCCAGCCGGGGGAGGAGCGCCTCGGCGCCCATTGGCGAGCGCCGCACACCGCTGCAGGAGCTCCGCTCTTCACGCGCTCGCCGCGCAGGACGGCTCGCTGGATCTTGGCTCGTCGGGCTGCGGCGGCGGCGGCGGCGGCGGCGGCGACGGCTTCGGCTCTTGGGGCCTCGAGGAGCATGAGCGACCCGGAGACTCACACACGACCCTGTAAGTAAGTGAGCGAGGCGGACGGTGCGCGGTGAGGAGGCTAGTTTGAAAGGCTTTGAAAGGCTTTGAAAGGGGGGGGTCCTCTTCCTCCTCATCAATGCTCCCGATTCGAATTGAAAGCGGGGCTCCGCGCGCGGGGGTCGTAGAGGCCCTTCTTTGCGAGGTATACGCTCAAGCCTGTGTATGTTTTCGTGTGGAGTGTGATCCGTGATGTGTCAGTCTCTCTCTCTCTCTCCCTCTCTCTCCCTCTCACACACACACACACGCGCGCGCGCGCGCCAGCTACGCGCGGAGTGTGAGCGCAGAGTGCGGGACGGTCCTGCGCCGCAATCAGGCGTCTCTGTCTCCCTCCTATAAATGATCGCGCGCACATGAGAATGAAGGGATCGGACGGTGTAAAAAAAAAAGGCAAGTTTGGCAGATGTGCGTCTCTCTGCCTTTGTGCTCCGGTCCTTAAATATGGAGACTTAAGGAGCCCCCCGTTCGACCCATGGCGGGTTGCTGCTGGCCGTGTGTCACTGTTTCCTCCCCCTGGCGATCGTGCCCCTTTTTCCCGTCCGTTTCTCCTTTTTCTTCTCCGTTTCGTTCACCTGCTGCTTTAAATACGGGGCTCGGGGGGGAATTTTCTGCCCGCCGCCCTCGTGCGGATCTCGAGCCGCACCGTTAGCTCAGCTGGGCGAGGAAGTGGTAACTTTACTCTGCTGGAAAGACACTGTGTGTGTGTGTGTGTGTGTGTGTGTGTGTGTGTGTGTGTGTGGGGGGGGGGGGGGGTGTCTTCTGGAGAAAGGGGGTGGATGACACGATGACATGAGGACACTCCTGCCACAATCAGAGTGCACTGGGTGATGGATGAATGAATGACTGAATGATCAGCCGAATGCCCAGCCAATCAGACTGAAGAATTGCAAACTCTGCCCATGCAGCCTCCAGGGTGGGTTCTCATCTCTCTCCCTGTGTGTGCGGTTCGAACACACACACACACACACACACACACACACACACACACACACACAGACAGATGAATGGATTACTAAACTTGTGCTGGGCCTGTGCGGAGCCCTGGTGGTGGGACGGACGCCGAGTCCCGGGATGCTGAACAGGGTGGACAGTCACGCCGCCACTGAGCCTCTCTGGCTCCGCTTTAGAGAAGCACCTTCTCAGTTTTTACCCGAACCCCTTTGAGATGTGTGGAGGTCACCGTTGTTTTGCGAGAGGCGGGAAATGACCGGCAGTTAATTTTAAGTCACCGGCAGCATCGGTGGAAATGCATCGTTTCCGAGGGCGCTGCCGGCGAGGGCTGTCGGGAATAAATGGCTCCTTGTAATGGTTAAGGTGGGTCAGGCCGCTGCTGGAGAAGTAAATTAAGGCGAAATCGGAGTAACTCGATTGCGATGATGTTAAATAAGCAAACGAATGCGGGGCGGAAGGGAGTGCTGACGTCCACGCCAGGCGTGTACTGCAGATGCAGTCGGGCGTCTGTAGCCGGGATGGGTTTCGTGGGGGAGGGCCGTACCCCGATGCGCGAGCGAGTGCGGCTGAGGGTCGACGGCCCGCGCTAAGATGCCCGTGCACGCGCCCCACGGCAGCGTGGTGCGCTTCTAAATGTTTTATGAAGTATGAAGAACGGCAAGAGGGTGCTGCTGCTGCGCCTGCGGTCGACCGCGTGGGCTGTCGAAACTGCTTATAGACAGGCGGTCGTTGGGCATCTCCCCCCTCCCACACACGCAGGCGGAGGGACGATCACAAAGAGCAGACCTTGAGCAGGAAATGTAACGTGTGTCTAACAGGAAACGCAGCTTGACCCATCAGAGTTATATACCATATTTTCCGTTCCGTTTAGTCGCCGAACGCCGTCGTCTCCCTCCTATTATTTCCTCTCCAGGGCAGCGAGAGCTCACATTTGGGTTGTTCCAATAATGAGCTCGATTTGTATTGTGTTCGTAAAATGTTATTTTTCATCCCGATTGCCATTAAGCAGTTCAGACATAATTCTGCTGCCGTGCTTTAAATATTCATGCCGATAAGTCTGCCGAAAAGATGGGAGATTTAATTTTTAATGGGTGCGAGCGCTGTGTCGGAGTGATTGACATCAATTGCGGTGTAACAAGTCCCCGGTGTTTATACTGCTCTGCGTGCGTTACCGCGGTGTGCCGTGCGGAACGCAGCTCCTGACTCCATTGTCTGTCCTAAGCCGTTCCCGCACCTGTTCTCTTAATTCTTAGCGCTGCCTCGAGGAAGGATGTAAGCAGCCCGCGCCTGTAATCGGGAGGCTTAGCGACGCGGCTGATTGGGAGCGATCCTTCGGGGAGCACGGGCGTCCGCTTCTCCGCGGAGCGGTCGACGTGAGCGGACGCGGCGCACCAGCGGGACCCTGGAGCGTTTCCGCGGTCCGGTTGTCCTACGGAGGACCGGCGATGTGGGTCCCGCAGTAGCTGATGGGGCTCCCGTAGGGCGCACGCCTGGGTGTCTGAATGCATCCTTGCATGTGGTTTGATCGGTGCTTCTCTTCTTGCTCCTGAGCGTGTGTGTGTGTGTGTGTGTGTGTGTGTGTGTGTGTGTGTGTCCACACGTCACTCTTGCCTGCCATACGAACGTCTACATGTCTGTGTTTGTGCGTGTTTGGTGTTGCAACAGTTCTCTCGCTACCAAGTAGAATGTGTGTTTTGCTGACCCAGTGCGCCGCATGCCCACGTCTACATCCGTTGCTGGGATCTCGCTGCGCGGTACGTTTCCCCGGACGTGTGCGCCGCGCCCCGGCCCGTGCCCGTGGGCCGCCGCGCACAGGAAGTGACCTCACGGGCCCGCCCGCGTCGACTCCGCTGCCGGGAAGGCCATTGTCGGACTCCTTCCCTGCATTGTGGCGGCGGAGAACAGTTTTGACTCCGAGAGCGGTCCAGTCCAAACCTCGTGCGTTACGGGGAAGTCGACCCGAACGGGGTCGTGCCTCGCATAAACTTGTCGACGCTGCGGTCTCGCGTACCAGAAAACGTGCCGTACGCATAAATGCATTCCGCTTACCTCCTCCGCCGCTCATAAGCAACTTACTATTTATAATTAATAATTCATTAATTATAATAATTCATTTCGCTGATGCTTTTCCTCCAAAGCAATTTACAGTGTTAACCTACTTACCAGTGATTTAACTATTTTCACAGCTGGGTAATTTTTACTGCATCAATTCAGGGTAAGTGACTTGCAGCAGGAGGTGGGTTTCCAACCCTAACCCTTCAAGGACAAGGTGACGGTTGTAGCCAACCTGCCACCTCTAGACTAGAGTATCTCAGTGTAACTTTAGGGTTGCGATATACTAAAGTAGGGGGGCCCGTTGGCGCAGCAGGTTTGGCCTGTGCCTGCTCTCGGTCGGGTCTGGGGTTCGAGTCCCGCTTGGGGTGCCTTGCGATGGACTGGCGTCCCGTCCTGGGTGCGTCCCCTCCCCCTCCAGCCTTGTGCCCTGTGTTGCCGGGTTAGGCTCCGACTCGCTGCGACCCCCCGCTCAGGACAAGTGATTTCAGTGTGTGTGTGTGTGTGTGTGTGTGTGTGTGTGTGTGTGTGTGAGAGGGGTGCGCGCGTCTGGTTATTTTTATATGTGTACATTGCAGCTTTAAGGCTCCGGAGTTGTCTGTGACAGAAACCTCAACATCTGTTCCTTTTCACAGACATGGTGTGGTAGGAAGTAACCTCAAAATGTCTGTTTGTTTTGGTGAAATGCTCCGAAAGCTTTCCTGCGTACGTTCGGAGATGGGGCCCCGACTGCAGACGACACGCAGAGCCTGGCCCGCTCGCCGGGGAGCACCGAGCCATTCGGTGTCTGGTGGTACCAGGGAGTCTGCCAGTCAGCTTGTGTGTGTGTGTGTGTGTGTGTGTGTGTGTGTGTGTGTGTGTGTGTGTGTGTGTGTGTGTGTGTGTGTGTGTTCCTGTTCCCAAAGTAAGCTGTGCAGTGGGCTTCGTGGTGCCAGGATGCCCTGTCTATACAGAGTTTATGATCCCTCAGCAGGCACATCCTGACTGTTCAGAACATAAAAATATGGCTTCGTTATGTTATCGAGATCAGTCGTTCTGTTGACTTTTTGGGGAGTGGTTCTTTATTATGATATTTTTCTAGTTTCCACACCCCCACAGACCTGACATCTTTATCTCCTGAAAAATTCAGGAAGGGGGAAAGACGGCATAGAAATAGCTGGACCGAAAGCTGTGCGTTTTTAAAGGTACAGCAGCGCTGAGCTGTTTGTGTGTGTGTGTGTGTGTGTGTGTGTGTGTGTGTGTGTGTGTTGTGCATAGCGGCTCGTAGCACAAAGCGTGTGGCTCCGGCACCTGCGTTCTTGCAGTGTGTTGTGACGCGAAGTGCAGAAGTACTGTTCCAGTGACTGTTAAAAAAGCAGCGGGACAGGAAGTGTGTGTGTGTGTGTGTGTGTGTGTGTGTGTGTGTGTGTGTGTGTGAGAGAGAGCGCGAAACGCACTGCTTCGCTCACACATTTGGTGTCTCTGTGCCTTTGAATCTAGGTCTCCCTATCATATAAAATGTCCTGCTCAAATCGGGACAATTTCGCTGCGGTGTAAAGCATCTTCAGAGGCCCCGAAGACGAACGAATGTCACGTGTTGGAGTTTGGCGGCGGCACTTTCTGCACGTCGTCCGCTTCGCAGCGGAGCGCTTTCACGGCGTCTCCTCGCATCTGCTTTCCGCCACCGACAGCGCACGCACGCACGCGCGCACGCACACACGGCGTGGGCGGTTTGTTACGGGCTCATTGACTGAAGGACTGGGAGCGGATTTGAAGCCGTACAGTGAGTGTAGCCCCAGCCTTTGCGGAGGAAAACTGACTTTAAACACACTTCAACGTGGAATTTGACAAATTAGCTCCTCGTGGGAAGACGGGGGATGTATAAAGCGCCTGCTCACCGGAGCTGAGCTGTTCAGAAAGTGGCACTGAGGTGTAGACCGAAGGGATGTGTGTGTGTGTGTGTGTGTGTGTTTGTTTGGCTTGAGGATGGGGTGGAGGCAGGTGATGAGGGCTCTGGCATGGAAACGCTGGCCTTGGATCTCCCCCAGGGCGTCTTGTGTGTTGTTTACAGCAGGCGCCGGCAGGAAGAGGGAGCGGACGTTGGCCGGAGAGGGAAAGTGCCACGGCGAGGTCAGCCCCGTGCGATCGGCCCCGAGACGCGCCAGGAGCGGCGGCCACGCCGACCGCCGCTCGCGGCTCCGAACGCTGTGGCGTTTTTAAAAATAAACCGCGACCGCGTTCCAGGGTAAACGGGGCCGCGTTCACGCTGCGGCAAGTCGGGGATGGAAGGAGCTCTGGCCCGCGCGCGCGGACCGTCGGAGAGCGGGCCGACGCGACGACGAGACTTACGATCTCGCACCTTGACCTCGGGGCTGCGCTGCTCCGTGCCCCTCTGCCTTGATTTGTGTCTGCGTGCGTCGGCCTTTCCGACACGGCGCATCTGTCGGTGCATTAAGGGGTGAAATGTATCTCCTCCCAGAAAGGGCTGCGCTCACCCTTCTCGTACGTTGCGCTGGGTTCGCGTGGCCGGTGACGGAAGCGTGCTGTCCGCTATGGCTGTGCTCGACGCTACCGCGGTACGGAGCCGGCGCTGATGTAGCGCTCACATGTCTGGGTTTTTTTTTTTTTCTCCTTCTGATAGTGGTGCCTTTGTATAGCTGCCCTGGTTAGAAATAACAGCGA
The DNA here is from genome assembly GCF_900964775.1 of Scleropages formosus. Classification (NCBI taxonomy): domain Eukaryota; kingdom Metazoa; phylum Chordata; class Actinopteri; order Osteoglossiformes; family Osteoglossidae; genus Scleropages; species Scleropages formosus. The sequence goes on from NC_041827.1 coordinate 15,390,248, forward strand.
GGGAGACAGTGGCCCAGAATCAGCCCTGTGCTCTCAGTCACAGCCAGTGGCTTGTCTCTGTACCACCAGGACAAGTCATTCCAGGGAGCAGAAAATGTCTTCCTTCAGGATGAGGGCGGGGCACGGAGGGGCGCTTATCTCCCATGTTCAACCGGAGACCCGTGTAGCGCGGCAGAATGGGGGAGGGCGATGCGCTGGGGGTCACAAGGAGATGGCCAGGGATGAAAAGCAGCCCCTCTGCCAGCTGCTTTGCTCTGCAGCCGGGTTGACGTTTCGGTCGTTTTAAGGGTTGCGGGGGCATGTTGCCGTAAAGAGAGATGCTGTTTCGACTGCCGAGTTGGGTAAAAGTCAGGGTTGCTGTCCTTTCGCTGTATGCAGGTGTGCAGCAGAAATGAAATATGGTTTGTGCAGGTTCGGGGCTAACGAATGAGCGTAGTGCCGTACTACAAAGTAAACATACCTCCCGTACACACAAACATGATGATAAACACAAGTAAGGCAAGCAAACACCAGCCACTGATCTCCAAAGTGACTTAGATTCAGCTGGATGTAATACTTAGGTTTATTAATTTCAGCTAACCCTTTTCTCTAAAGCAACTTGGTGTTAAGGTACGATTATTTACCTATGTGTGCAGCAGGGTAATTTTATTGGAGCAATTCAGGGTAAGTACCTTGCTCAAGGGTACTACAGTTGGAGGTGGGAATCGAACCTGCGACCTTTGTGTCTAAAGGCAACAGCTCTAACCCATTCGCCATGTAACGGTGTAATTTCAGATGGACGAAACAGTTTTCCAGTCTTTTTGTTGGTTTAGTGGCAACAATCCTGTTTTTTCTCATGGAAAACAGGTTTTGACCTGTAAGTGTCAGGGACATCAGTACAGTATTCATAGTCACTGAAATATAACTGCAGAACATCTCTATGTGAGTAATATATTTTGTTTTAAAGCTGCAGTGCCACTCCTTTTAATCTTACATTTGTTAGCCAAGTGGTGTAAAAAAAAAAAAAAAAAAAAAATGCCCCCCAGCAGACCGCAAGGCCTGTGAAAGTGTAGAGCAAATACTGATCAGTAGAAAGAAGATGCATTAAAGGTAGTGTTTTATTTAAATGATGCTTTCTGACACAGTTCATGTCATTTTCAGATGCTGAAATGATTTGAAAACCTTAGGATCTTTGGTTGGGCTTGGGCGTTTCTCGCCTTCCTCCCATATGGTGCGCCATATGGCGATGGGACACTTTAGTAGTTAATCAAGGCAGTACAGACGTGTCATGTTTCTGAAAGGAAGCCGTGTTCCCGTGTCGGTCTAGGGTACGAACGATGGATAACATTTGAAGCGTCGTGTAAAGTTCGGCGATCACATGTTGCGGAACCGCATTTCCGCCAGATCCGTCATGCAACTTCATGTTGCACTAATGAAATCTGGTTAAACCACAAATTATTCTTTCTACTGTTTAAAGGCCCTGTAAATAACACATTAATTTGAGTGGATTGGATGATGATCCCACTTCAATATGATGACCTCTACCAAGTGTTGTCAGAGTGTGATAATGTGCTGGAATATAATATGCACTTGTCATAACCACATAATTTATCCATTAAATCTGTTTCCATGTGTGTTCGTGACTCTTGGGTATTGAATTGTCTCTTAGAGAAGTTATTCGCATAAATGTGTGCCGAAATAAGTAGCGCGTTAAAAATTTGATGTCAAAAGGGTCTGTACCTCCTTGTGTAACTCAACTGCACAGTCCAAAAGGGAAGAGTTTAAGCAGACTTTGGAGCCTCGACTCTAATGCCCCCCAACGCTGCCGCTGCCATCAGCGCTCTTGGCAATAATTGATGAGGGCACGGGGATTCCAGAGCTGTAATCGGCTTGGCCTGGGGTCAGTAATAGGTGATTAGATGAATTAGCGAGATGTGGAGGTACAAACTAGGAGGGAGAGACTGGGGGAGGGTTGCTCAACACCCTCATGGCCATTTTGCCATTGTTCGGACCCCAGGTGCTCCAGTGTGTAGGTCAGACTTCAAGAGGTAGAATGGGCCCCGGGCATTCAGCTGTGTGCTCCTCTCCTTCGGTTCCTTCCAGATCCCTGGCATACAGTTTGTCTCTGCGGTTCTTCTCGTTTCGATTGGGAGACCGGCCAACGAGAATGGAAAAGCATGAACAGAAGAGCTAAGCCAACGGTGCTGAGCTATTTTCAAAATGGGTTCCTCCACATTGCGACGAGCCTTGGCTTCGCAGACCTGTGTTCAGCGTCCTTCTTAGAGTCTGTGGTGGCTTCTTCTAGGAAACAACGTGACTGACGGGGTCACGACTGAGAGCGTTTCTTATTTTGGCTTCTGAATGGCAACGTCGTCTTCGGCGGACTCTCGAAACGGATGTAATCAAAGTGTGCCATCCCTGGGTATTATGTGTTGACCGATGGCAAAGAGTCAATCCACTGTGAAATGTCTACAACAAAAAATGCGGAAGAAGCGAAGGGGACTGAATACTCTATGCTCAGTGGGTTATATCTGATCGGGTGGCTATCTTTTCAATGGCAATTTGGTCACAGAAAAGAATTAGCTAGCTTCTCATTGGGGACGGGGAGGGACTTGTGGGAATGCGGAAGGACTTGGCTAGGCTCTCGTGGAAATTTGGTCGGGGCGGAGGGTCTTGGCTAGTTCACTGAGAATTTGGTTAAGGGAAGGACTTGGCTGGTTCATCAACTGGAATTTGGTCAGCTGAAGGACCTGACTTGCGCGCTCAACTTTTGTAGACCTTCGAAGGGTCTGGTATGTAGCTGAGGCTTCCCTACAGTATGTCCCTGCTTCTTTTATGTTAATAAGCGTCTGTAGCATTGTAACATTCCCAGATCTGTTTGATGGTCCAAAATTACTTTGTAAATGACATTCAGTCCTTCATATTACGTGACATATTGGCAATAATTTACTTGTGTAAAGTACCGCAACAAATTATTCATTTAGCATAAATGCAACTAACCCTTGCTTTTAAAAGAAGCTGAAGTCATGCCGTAGGATCTTTGAAATGTTCGGTAACAGAAGCGCTGTCCATGTTTTGCCTCCTCTAATCTTTCTATCTTGCATGGCAGAGTAAACAGGCTGAACTCTTATGATCTGACAGTGATAAGATCTCTTCCGGCAGCATTTTTGGCCATTGTTTTCCACAGGAACACACAAATTGAGCACTCTGGTGAAATGAACGGGACTGCAGATGCATGTTTTATTATATATATTATATATATATATATATATATATATATAAAACACAAACGGCCCTGTGTTCGGCCGCTCTCCACACAGAAGCGCGGCGCATGCTTTACTGTTTCCGAGTGCAGCATCAGTCGCGATGGATTCTGCATCAAGCGGCACATCGGCGCGAGGGGTTTGCGTGTATTTAACGGATTGAGGAAGGCGGCTGGGGGTGTGGAAACGGGGAAAGGGCAAGCAGCGTACACACACGCTCTCTCGCTCAGTTTGTGCACATTAGGTATTGCGGTTGCTCCTTGTTTGCCATGCTCTGCCATGACACCGTCTGCCTTCTCCGTGAGAAATAAATGGCTGCATCTTCTGGCTCGGTACTGATTAGATGTAAGATTTGTCTAGTAAAGCATTTATATTTGCTTAACTTGGTTAATTTGAGTCGGGGCACGGTGCTGCAGCGGGTTTGTCCGGGGCCTGCTCTCCGGTGGGTCTGGGGGTTCGAGTCCCGCGTGGGGTGCCTTGCGGTGGACTGACGTCCTCCCTCCGGCCTCGCGCCCTGTGTTGCCGGGTTAGGTTCCGGTTCCCGACCCTGCTTGGGTCCAAGTGGTTTCGGACGGCGTGTGTAGGTTAATTTGTATTTTGTTTTGGAGATGTTGCTCTGTTGAGTGTTTTCCTGCAGCTTGTGTTTCTTGCATTGTTTCACTTTCAGAGCAAGTCTCCGTGCTGGTGTTTTGCTGCTAATGAAACGGGATTTGCTGGACAAAAAGAAAGACAGTTAAGGAGAGCACGAAACCTCTCCTGGGAACATTTCCAAAGGCTGATGTTAGAAAGTCCTTGATCTACATTGTGGCTCTAATTAATGCCTTTTTTTTTTCCATCCTCTTTTTTAATAATGTATGTGTGCATGCGCAATTGAGTCTTGAAATGTCATATCTGAGTCAAAGGCACTGGGTTTATATAGGAAAACAAGCAGCCGATTATTCCCTTTGAGTCTTGAGTGCTAACTGACAATCAAAACAGATGATCGGGATTGAAATTCAATTTTCATTTGCTTTCCCAAAGATCGTTGCTTAAAAAATGCTTTTTTTTCAGGATCTTATCATATCATGCTGGTATCAAGTGCGTGTACATCTCGGGTGAGAAGAATAAATCTCTGCTTTGAGACATCTACGCACATCTTAGAAAAAAATCAGTTTTGGTCCCCAGATTGCAGAAGCAACTACCTAAATGTCAATGAGCGGTTTACAAAATTATCTTTCTAGTTATGAAGCCCTTGGGTTATTTTACTTTTGAGTGCTGAAAGAGATGCTTGTTTTGAGGTCCTGTAGATGTTTTGAAGGCCTGAGCACAGCCATCAATGACTAGAAGAGCCTACAGTGTAGGGCACACGCTCATGGGTTCATTTTTTGTTCACCTGTTTGTTCTCCTCAGCTCGTCTGAGATTCCGCTCATGGGTGCCGTGACGTTCGCCCATCGTCGCCAGGCTCAGTTCCACGCTTGCTTTCATATAGCTACCTGTTGGGCGCATTTCGTGGAGAGGGGATTCCACGCAGCAGCTCGTGAAGAATGCCCGCAATGTCATGGTGAAGTTTGTGTCGTCAAGGCCTCCATTGGCCCTAAGCAGCTGCTCGAACTGCCGCCCCCGCTCTGACGCTCCCCCTCCTCCTCTCTGGTTTTCAGTTGGCCCTTCACAAGGAAACCTTCTGACATTGCAAGTCAAAAGGCAGCTGCCTTCCTACCCACATTCTAGAAAGCTAGTTAGCGGTTCTGGTGAAGGTTGCGGTCGAACTGGCTTTCATCTTGGGGGATTTTTTTTTCCTTCCCCATTCCTTCTTTTTTGATAAGGAAAAAAGGCTTATTGAAAACAGAAGAAATATCCCTTGACTGGGCACCCATATCAGATAGAACCTGCTCTGGTGTTCCATCCTGTCAGAGCTGTTGCTCAAAATCCAGAGCTCTTATCCGTGTTGCAGGCCCGTGCATGCTACGACAAGCCCCGTGTCGGGGTTTCATCTTCAATTAAACAATTGCTTTAAACGTAAGAGATCCGAGTCTTTCTAATGATACCAGTAGGATCGGTCTACTTGGTAACTTAGGTAATTTTTTTTGTAGGTCACGGGGGAGGAGGACGATGTGAAGGCGAGGCATTCGCAGCGGAATGTTCCGTGCGAAAGACACACACTCGCACACACGCATTGACTGAAACCGCTCGTCCCGAGCGGGGTCGCGGGGAGCCGGAGCCTTACCCGGCAACACGGGGTGCGAGGTCGGAGGGGACGCACCCAGGATGGGATGCTAGTCTGTTCGAGTGGGACTCGAACCCCAGACCCACCAGAGAGCAGGACCCAGCCAAACCCGCTGCACCATCGCGCCCCGCTTCCATGCGAAAGAGACATTTCTTCTTCTCTGTCCCGAGCACATGGCGTGTTGGCCAGGATGGAAAGTGCTAACCTACGACTACCCACGTGGGTATGAACACTTGCAACAAGCGGCTAACTTTACGGGGCATCAGAAATTAATTGAACGCCCTGCAGGCAGAGTCGACACAAAAGCTGCGAGGGAACGATTCCTGCCGAGATATCTTGACTGCGCATAGCAAACGCGCACCGCGGTTACAGGAAGCGGTTAGTCAGGGTAGCGTGTGCGCAACTTACTGCATCCGCTTTCAACAAAATGTAAAGCAGGTGAAAAACATTTTTGCTGATCAGATGGAAAGTGCGGATGAAGCCATGTGCGTTACAGGACCGTTCCCTTTCGGTGCCGCGCTCTCTCCTCGCGCGAACAACGTCAAGGGGTTTTTGCTTCGGTTTAGATCCTCTCCGGGTAGGAACTTTCAGTCAACGCTTTTCGCGGCGGCGAGGGGCTGAAATCAAAGCCCGAGCTTAAGAAAATTCCTTGAAAGTATCTCGCGAAGCATTGCGGTTTAGTTTGGTAAATTGACATTGCGGGATTTGCGTTATTTCCCGTTAATCTGAGGAATTCATAGGGTTAAACTCGCTTCCCTCCTACATGTTTTGAACGAATGGAATGGTTGCCTTATGAAGAGAAAATAATGTTAACAGCTCATCGTATCGGCCTCCCTAATTAAAAGATATCGGAGGCACAGTGTAAAAGGATGTATAAAGCCTGGAAAGAATTTTTCGATGAGGGTCTCAAGTGTTCACCTGTGACATTTGAGGTGGCGTTCGGAGTAATTCCATCACCGAGTTCGCATTTGGCGTCGTGCTTCACCACAGTGGCCTTCAAAGATGTATATCTTTAACGATCAAGCTTCAATCAGTGCTTTTCAGTTATTTGGTCACTTATGGGAGGTGCCCAACAGAGGGTCTCGCTGTCTAGCTTGGCGTGTTCATTCTGGTTCCTTTCCCTCATCTGCAGGCGTGCTGGGTTGAAGTAAACCAGAAGTAGCGATGGGAGGTGACCGGTCAAGGAGGAGCAGACCTCGATAGGACACCCCCGCCCACTGGCCAACCAATCAGTGCTCCTGGAGCCATGGCCAACCACCTGGAGCTCCTGAGCGAGCTGCAGCAGCTGGAGAAGGTACCCAGCCTGGAGCGCCTGCGGGCGGCCCAGAAGCGGCGTGCGCAGCAACTCAAGCGATGGGCCGTGTACGAGAAGGAGATGCAGAACAAGAAACGCAAAGCCGACAAACGCCGCGGGACGTTTGCCCCTGCCTCTGCCGGGGAGGCCCGCAAGCGCGTCTCCTTCACAGCCAGCGTAGCCCTGCTGGAGGCTTCCGCGCGCAACGACTCCGAGGAAGGTAAGCCGTTTCCCGGGGCCTCGACCCAAGCGCCGCCTGGGGATGAAGCGTGTCGGAGCGCCGCGACGCTGGCCACGTACCTCCCGGTTGCTGTCTGTCTACGTCGGGGTGAGCGCCTGCAGTCCCGCGGGGCGATCGGCTCAACTGGCTTTCGTGGTCCCTCAGCTCCTAACTGCGCTATTGAAGTCTTTATATAGAGTAAAGCTTCGTACTTGGTGTGTCTGGTGTAATTCGGCCGCTAATTTAAATTTTCCTCTTAATACCTGCCTGCCTGGGCCTTGGAGGGCTGGAAGGGGCCCCCCCGATCTATATTTGTTTGTCGGATCGCTGCTCAGCTCCGGACGCTGTGGGGTATGAATCAGTTCTGCTGCGTGCCGTCTTTCTTCTAGTTGTTCTACGAAGGAGGCCCTGGAAAATGAGCTAAGCAAGTGGTAATGTCCCCCCCAGTGATGGGGACGGTTTCAAACTGGCATAATGGCAGCTGTAACGTGTGGATTTCACACAAAAGGATTATTCTTTCTTTTTCCCCCCCATGGAAAAGCAGAAGAGAGCAAGATAATTTCCCGGAGATACGAAATCGGTGTCGGAGTTACGCGCGTGAAGCTGACGTTGCAGCCACCCCCTGCGAACGAGCTAGGTTACGAGGGTTATTCCGAGGTCGTTCACCTCTTGCTGCCATGCTTTATCCCATTTCCTGTGTGTGTGTGTGGGGTTCCTCTCTGTTGGGAAGGCAGCTCTCCTTTTTTTTAATCGGTAAAAGGAGACCAGCTGCAATTATGGTGCGGTATTATGGTACTTAACACTATTAAACCTTTTTTCTTATTAAGTCTCAATTGTGGGGCTCAATTTTTTTTCAACCTTTTTCCTTGATTGCAGAATTTTTAGTCGGCGTGAACAGTCGTCTCAAGAAAAAGTCCACATTTACTCAGTTAGCTGACACTTTTCTCCAAAGCGATTTACAGCGTTGAGGTTACAATTATTTACCCATTTATACAGCTGGGTAATTTCACTGGAGCAATTTAGGGTAAGTACCTTGCTCAAGGGTACAACAGCTGGAGATGAGCCTCAAACCAGCAACCTTTGGGTCCAAAGGCCGTAGCTCTAACCGCTACTCTACCGGCCGCATCGCACATCTGAACGTTCGCCAGGTTGCCGGTTGACGGCGGGTTAGTTAATTAGTAAGTGGATCACCTACTCTCACTCAGTGCTGTGAATTTGTTTATCCGTGTTGGCGATGTTTGTGGAGACGGGAGCACGCGAATGAATAAAGCTCTTCGGCTCTGTGGGAAAGACGCAGGCGTATCGTAATATTGAGTAAAAATTTGGGTATTAATGCAGCGTTGACTTATGATGAGGTGAAGGTCATAAGTGGTGCAGGAGGACATTTTTAGACGAGTCCGCTCCGCTGTGGCTAGACAGAAGCTATAAGCATCGATGAATACTAGCATCCATTTTCACCTCAGACAAAAAGTAATCTTTTATATCAGGCACGTCATTCTTCCTCAAGACGGAGGCTTTAATGGTTTAGTGTCTTTTCATTAGACCTCCCTTTTCTGAGCCATGTAGAATCCCAGAAAGTGAATGAAGCTTTCACCAGCTCTTTGTCTGCCCATTTTCAGGTGTATTTAGATTAATGTCATTTAGATTAATGTGGGCCTTTCAGATTAAATGTCATATGCCATTGCAGCTCTTTGTAGGTGTACTTTTAGCCTGCTGTTTGGACGCCAAAGCCTTTAAAAGTATTGACACACCGCATCACAGTTGGATTTAACAAGTTTTAGGCTAGACTAGAAATTTATGCCTTTTAGATTTACTTGAAATCCACTAGAGCCTGCAGTAAATTGGTTGGTAAGCCTAAGTTTCTGGTCTAAGGACTGACCAGCAATAAGGGGGGCTGAAGGGTTTTTGCACATTACGCTTCCAGTTATTCATTGAGCTCATGCTTTTCTTCAAAGCAACTCATGTTGTATATGTATACTCGTGTAAATACCTGTAATCATTCACTTCTTTATAGAGCAGAGCAACGTAACGCACTCCCTCCCGCACCCAGTCGCACACTAAATGAAATTTACAGTTACCAGTTCACCTGAAACGCATGTCTTTGGGCTGTGGGAGGAAACCAGAGCATCTGAAACCCACAAAAACACAGAGAGAAAATGTAAACTCCACACAGACTGAGCTGTATTCAACCCACAGCCTAGGAGTTGCGAGGCACTACCATTGCCTGCTGTGCCGGCCCGCTGCAGGTTTTCTTCCGATAATTTAAAAAAAAAAAAAAAAATAAATAAATACGGTAAACACAAAACCACTTTTCAGTGTAACCCAAAATTGTCTATCTGTGCGATTAGAGAGAAAATGAAAAAGCTTTACAGGCAACTACACCCTCATAGCTGAAATGTTGAAAACGCATTTCAGAAAGTCAGGCTCACAAATGGCCTTGCGAAACACACGGCAATCAAACAGTCTCCTGAAAAATCCTCCCTCATTCAGTCCCGAAGTCTCCTTTTAAAATTGAATCTCGGAAAGAGCTGAATAGCCGCACCTGGTGCTCCTTTCCTCTTAATGAACCGGCTCCCAGGTACATCTTTCGTTCTGAACGCGGCAACGAGTCCTGCGCTGCCGTTGACTGCAGCCCGTTAATTGCATTTTTCTCCCTCTGCTATTGCTGTCGAGTTCTATTAATTGCTATCGACATTCGTTCACCCGGGGGAGCATCACGGCCTTTGTGCCGCGTTCTCCACGATCCCGGCCGTGCCGTCTGATCGCGGCACACGTACGCGGCAGCGCGGTCGACTACTGGTTCTAGAGGCAGAGAGGTCCGGTACCCCAGTTACTACCGTTCGACGCACCTATTTGTCGTTTCTGGGCAGTTTCTTTTCTGTGACCTTTACCGTTCGATGCTGTTGACACACATTCGCTTTGAGGTTAATATCTTATTACTGTGTGCAGCATGTGTGTTGTGGCTTTCGGTCAAACGCTTGTTTGGCCCTCGAGCAGTGGTGGAAACTAGTGCACAAACAGCCCATGGGGTCAGCGGCGGGATGCGTCCTCGTCACGATGGCAGCTGGCGACTCTTGGGATGCGGTTAATCGTCATTCGGTCCCTCCGGTCTTGTACACTGCCGGGGTCAGGCGGCAGCTGGCGTGCCGGGAGAGAAGTTGCCGACGGAGTCGTTGAATCTGTGATCTTTCTCGGAAAAATACAGCGGCGCGGGAGCATTGTATCCTGGGTCTGATGATCCTTCGGTCGTGGCGTTTCCCACGTCTGGGTCGTCCTCCAGAAGCGGCTCCGTGAAGGAGTGTTGGGTTTCTGGTGCGCGCTCCTCGTGTCCAGCTTCTTACCGGGTATCTACCGACCTTCTGGCAGTCAGGTGACGTCTGGATCCAGATGGCCTTGCATCCGGGGAGCTCGGCAGCGTCCCCAGAGTGCACCCCCCCCCCAGCGTCTCGGGTGCGATCGCACTGAACGGTGGCGAATCCGCGTTCCTCCGAAGCCGCCTTCACGTCTTCAACTCCTTCGTACAGCTCCGTGCCCTGTAATAGAGACCAAAATTGCTTTTCTCATTCCGGCTTCCAGCTCCGGCGGTTCTCGGAGATAGACCTTGGTGGCGCTCATTTTAAGACGAGGCGCTGCAGATGTGCGCAGTTGGAAAATCCGTAGCTTTTTTTTTCCCCGATGGCTTTCATTCAAACAACTAGTTTGGGCTGGAATTAAGGAGTGGCTACTGCTTCAAAGCCTTCTGGGGACCTCTTTGGAATGGTCTTCCATTTGTAACGCTGACACTGCATCGCTCTACAGCGATTCGTGGAGGGAATGCGGTGTGAATGTGGTGCGTGACCTACTCGGACCTTCTCGGACCTCTCTGCCGGACCTGGCTCCGGGGACCAGGCCTCGCCGGACGGCTCCTGTTCTCCCATCTTTGTTCAGAGATCGCTCCTAGTTCAACACCACCTGCTAGCTGTGGGGGAAAAAAACACAGACCCACATGACGCCGGCATTTATACAAACTGGTGGTATTATTGCCTCTCCCTTCATCTGCTTCCCCACTGTACTCGTACCTTCCGTGAAGTGCAGTGGGGAAGAGGAAACAGAAAAACGTGAAGCTGAGTATTCATAGCATTGAATTGTTCTGCATTTGTAAGTGTTCCGTGTGCAGCTTTTCTCTATCTAATCCGTTTACGTAAACGAGAAGTTGAAGGTAGTAACACTTTTGACATGCCATGTGTAAACCCAAGGTATTTCTGCAAGTACATTGAGCCAGCTGGGGAAGCATCGACTTGGGATGACCTGTCATCCTGAACCACGGGGGGTTAAACTCTACATTTTTGGGATTTTTATCTTAAACGGAGCGAATGCAACTATAACTGTTCTTTAGTCATGCATTCAGCTCCACAACCTGCAGTTTGGCCTTCTGAAGCTTGTGGCGATGGAGTTTCAGCACGGCAACAATTCCATATGGACTTACTGGAAGAAATGGATTTGGGAGCTTTCCCAGCAATAAATCCAGTTTTAAAATATCTTTCAAAATGGCTTTTGAATGTAACTCGCATGGCCGGTGAGTGAAGTCGTGTGATTTAGGGCTGGGCCTCTAATCAGAAAGGTCTTAAGCAGGCTCCGTATTAATGCTGTCATTTTTATCCTGCATTGTTATGCTTCGCAGATGTTTAACATAATTTGGTTCCTTCTCAGTGTTTGTTCATTTCAACAATGTCTGTTTTCATTGTTTGGTTGTGCGTGACAGCTCTTCCTGGAACCGATGGGTTGCTGAAGGTGTCTGGACACTGTTTTACAGCTCACCGCTGCGGAGCCCTGGGCTGGTTTGCTACAGGGTGGATGCAATGCCCCCGCAGGAACACCCTGGTCATACTGAAGAACCTGGCCAAGAACCTGGCCAAGTACAGCCAGTAATGCATGTGCGCGTAGAGAGGAGCCGCTAAGCTGATAGATCAGCGCCGCGCTCTGTTTGGCCCCTAGGACACGAGGCCCTTTGTCATGCAGTTCCACCTGGCGGCTTCCTCCCGTCCCCGTGCGTTAGCGATGAGCCGCTGTTGCACGCCCCCCCCCGGTCGAGATTACTTGGACTCCGCTGTTTCTCCCTCTGCTGCAGAAAGGCCATCGGCGAATGGATGAGTCACAAGACCGTTGACCGCATGGAAATGACCTTCTGCCGTCTTGTCCGGCCCCCGCTCCGTGTCCCCGGCTCCGAACGGGCCCACGGGGTGCCGCTCCGTTAGCGTGGCGCTTGGCTCCGAGGACGGCGCGATGTGTCCGAGGGTCGGGTCACTGTGACCCCACTCTGGGCTGGCATTTGCCGAGCGAGGAACACGTGGACCTGCTGTCTCTGTCGAAAGGTCCCCAAGATGAGGTCGGGGGTGGCCACCCGCATGGTCACCGCTTCCCTAGAGGGAAACCTCACTCAGCTCTTACAGCTGCAGCAACCAGGGATGCTGACACCAAATTGGATGTCAGATGCACCGCCTTGTGTTTGTATCGTGAGCCTCATGCAGAGTAAAACAGATCCATTTTTTTTTTTTTTCCAGGATGGTGTGTGCACCCCCCCCAACAGTTTTCCTTTAATGAGGCCTGATCCTCAATACTGGGTACAGTGTTACTCTGGGAAGTTCTCCAGGAGCTCACATCCATTATCCCTCTGGGGGTGTAAGGGCATCATTCTGAAATCCATAGACTGCAGTTATATACGTGTATTTGCTGATACGTTCAGGCATGTTCATACACCAGACAGCGAAGAATCCGTGTCAGACTGCAATGGCTAAGGTATTGTCAAAAAGAAAAATGTCTCTATAGAAAATGCTTGACTGGAGTCACGGCGTATGGCGTTTCAGACCTTTGAGATTACGGCTTGCTGAAGTATCGATTCTTTTCATTCCTCCTCCTTCCAGTCCTGAAAAGAACGTTTTGTGAGCGTAGAGATGTTTCACCACAGTTCCCCAAGTACTTTTTAGAGAGCATCTTCTGCTGGCGCTCCACGGAGAGCCAGACAGCCGAAGCTGTGGAACTTCAGGGGTTATTTTTGCCTTTCCGGGTCCCAAGGACTGCACTGTGTGTGTGTGTGTGTGTGTGTGTGTGTGTGTGTGGGGCAGTAGAGGCCTGCCTTGAGTAAAAATGGGGCATCTGGGGACAGCAGTCATTTGTGTCCATTTGGCTGCCTCAAACCTTCTCCATCTTCCCGCTCCCAGGGTTTTTCAGACCCCCCTGGGGCGCCGAGCTGTGCCTGCAGCCCCAGGAGCCGTGGGGGATTATCTGCGAGGGATTAAACTGCCCGCGCTCTGCTCCGCCGGGGCACCGTTATGTCACATGGCCTCACTCGACACTGACCGTCGCGCTGCTGCGCCCCGGTCACTTCAGAGGGCTTCGCATTCTGGTAACACCCTCGTTTTACGCGCATCTGCATCTCACGCCGGTGGCGCCGCTCTCGTGACTGGTTGGGGGTGCGAGACGTACGCTGCCTTGCGTGGGCAGCCATCGTCTCATCAGCTGCTTCTGGGGGTGACCGCGGTGTACCGCCACCCCAAGAGCAGAGTTCACCTGGAGGCTGTAACGGCACTCGTGTCTCTCGCTCACGCACACACACGTTACATGCTGTTGGCACGGGCCCGCAGAGACCAGTGCGGGAGCTTCGTTAATCCTCTTTGTGCTTCTCTTTCACTCCGCTGGACTGTGACTGTAACTGTAACGTGCCACCATTGTGTGACTTATGAAGATCATTAGTGCATTGTGTGGTTGAGGAGGACAGAAACGCTACCCAGGGTAGAGTGTCTCGTGCGCAGAGGACACTGCTCTGCCTAAACGGGGTGAAAAAAACGGCGTTTGGCGTTACGACCGTAAATGTTTCTCCAGACCGCTCTTTGTGTTCTCCGCGGCTGCGGTCAGGGCCGCGCCTCACCGTCTCTCGCCTGACCTTCCTCGTTCGTGTTGCCGAGTCTGCGGAGACCTTAAAGTAAAGTGCTTGCACCATTTGCTCTTATACCATGCTTTTTGTTAAAAAAAAAAAAAAAAAAAAACGTTTTCCGATACTTTTTACACTCTCCAGACGTGTTAAAATTTTTGCTAAGCAGCCGAAACTGCCAAACCCTCGGCGTGTAAATAGTTTAGTTTACCGCGCTCGTGCGTTCAGCATTTCCCTGCCTTTGCACCTTCCGGTTACCGTTACAACGGGGTCCAGTCAACGGATACGGATTGCGTTCTTATCGCCTAAAGTAATGTTTACCATTGCATGTTCCATCAGAGGTGTAAAGTCAAAATAGTCTAAAAGATTGGAGATATTTCAGTGTGTGGCTCCAGAATAAACACTCATACGCACCTTTTCCCAGTCAGGACTGTGACGCCACATGCGGTCCAGCGCCTGCGCAGTGGCCGCGGCACCACCGTCTTCAAGAGAATGCCCAGTCGTCATTGTAACAATGTATTACAGTGACTGTGCTGTCAATACTGTAATACTATGGTAAAGTTATATTCATGACCGCGGTCTGTACTGTAACACTGGGGTCTGCGCGGTCGCCGGAACGTAATTTTGCAGTACGGTGATGCAGCGGTACGGTGATTGTGTAATCAGCGCTGTGACATTATTCCCAGCGACTGCCAGTCAGCGCCGTGACGTTACGTCCCCAGGGACCGCCCAGTCGGTGCCGCGACGTTACCTTCCCGGCGACCGTTCCAACACGCAGAGCGAGCCGATGGCCGTTCGAGCCTCAGAGACATGTCACAGTGGAGCAGGTCTGCTTCATCACACACTCGGTGTCACCCTGAACTTCTTGCTCCTCGGAAATTAAAATCAAATCCTTTCTTTCTCAGGAAAGCGGGTCAAGGATTCTCCTCCCGATATCTGCTGCTCGAGTGGAACCGTCCCTTTCCGCCGTGGTTAAAGGCACAATGGAAGGTGGGCGCTGGAGGACTGCGAGGCCTTTCTGCTCGCCACAATTACACACGCCACTTTTTTCCTCCCCTCCCCCCCCACCCATGGTGGTGTTTGAATGGGTAAAAAAAAAGGAAAAAAAAAAAAAAAGACTGATATGTAATGTTTTAAAGAGTGTGCGTTTTTATTCCTAATTGGAGGGTTTTTTTTTTTTTTTTTTTCTTTGCCCCGAAAGTTAATAAGTTCTGTGTGAAGTAATTTCTGCTTCTGTGCCTTATCAGGTTTTTCTGGTAAGAGACGTGAAATCCGTAACACTTCTCCTCTGCAACGTTAAGCTGTCACTCCTGCTGGGGCTCGGAACTAATTATAAAAGTCATCTTCTCGCATTCGGTGTCCTACTGAAACCAGTTTACAGTAGCGGGCTGCCCGTTACGTCGACCGTCTTATGAGGTTCGAGGGTTCGTACTTTGTGTGCGGGGGGAGGGGGTGAGGGAGAATAGAAAAGCCATCCTGAATACCTTGCCCTTTGTAATCCATCGTCAAGAGACTTCTGTCTGAACACAGGAATGATGGAACGTCCAATTCGGGCATTATCGCCATCCTCCGTCTCCCTCCCCGTGTGTGCGTTTGCGTGCCATAAAGCATCTTCCCGGACGCTGGCGCGCGTTGTCTTTTTTTTTTTTTTTTTTTTAAAAAACTCTGTATACCTTCACAATTCTCACTTTTCCTCCCGTCATCGTGACCATTTGGATTTCGGATTTTGCGAGGAGCGCTCCCCTCCGTTATCGGTTCGCGCGGTGGGCACGACCGGCCCGCGGGCGTCTTCCGTCTTTGCGTATAAGGGGCTTTTCCTCCTCCGAGCTCAGATAAGGCTTCGGGAGGAGGGTGTGCCTCAGCCTTCCTCCCTCTGCTTGTTGATGTTTCATTTTATCTTGGGAGGAACATCATGTGCCCCCCTGCCCTTCCCTTCCCCCCCACCCACAATAATTGCTCAGTATATTCCAACTAGGAAGCCATTCCACAAATTCTTTTTCTTTTTTTTTCTCCCCTCCTTTCTAAATGTCGAGACCCGCTCGCGATCAGATTATAAGCGTAATGACCCTCGGTCATGGATATGGTTATGTTGGTTATAATGACGATGATAACTGCCGTCATCGTTTGGATATTCGGTGCCTCCCCAGGGATGCCGGTCTATCTTAGCTGTAGATAGCAGTCGTTCCCGAGACGAGGGTCACATCCTCGGACTCGCCTCTTTAACCTTTGCCCGTGCGCTCTTACTGCTTGTTGCCCTTTTCTCTTGTACGTGGGGCTATTTTTAGCTCGGGGGCGACCGTTCGAGCATCGGTGGGAGTCGGCTCGTTTCGGGGAGCTCTGGTGGGCGAGGATGGCAGAGGAGCGCACAGCCTGTGCGGAAGCGGACGTGCGCCTCGGAATAACCTACATTGGACGGAAATTGTGTCGCTCGAGTAAATAACCGAGACGTTGCTTCGATCGGTCCGATCCTCTCGCGCTCGGTCCGCTCCCCCCGCTCGCGTCTGTCCTCGGCTGACCCCACGCGGCCCATCGTCCGATGTTTTTCCCTCTCATTTCTGGGTGTGTCTCCTAGTCCAGGTGGCACGGGCAGAGCAAAAGTACAGGGCCGATTAAGACTCGAATGTGCCTCCTAAATGAGCGCTGGATGACAACCAACAGAACGTGGCGCTGACCTTTGGACGGCGTCCAGCGTCCGCGTCTTCGCCCGTCCCGCGACCTGCCGAGCATCGGATGGGCGTCCGCTCTCCTTTTCCTTAACCGGCCTCGCGAGAGCCGTGGGCGGCGCATCGCGACCTGCCGTGCGAGTTGTTTACCTGCGTAATTTCTCCACGTGCGGCTCAGGAAACCGTCAGGCTGACGGCGGGCGTTGAAACGCAGGGGGCCGACTGCTCTGACGGCGGATGACGGAAAGCCGCGTGCCATTAAGCGGGCGTCTGCGGGTGGCCACCTTTCCGTTTGGCTCCGTAAAAGTCCGAAAAAACGCGTTTGGACTCCTTTTTCGAAGGGGTGGCGTAAATCTGCGGGAGATGCTGAAAGGAGACGACGACGACGCCGCCCTTGTGCGGCCTTGGTGGGGTTCCTTAAAGGTGTGCCCAAAGTGCGGTGACGGTAGAACGCGGCAGCGTTTAAAATATATTTAGTTATTTATTGTATGCTATTTAAATACTCTCTGCGTTTTTAGTCCCAAAATATGCTTATTGTATTAAATGTCCTCCTTGATACACTTTCAAGTTCTTGATCCTCAATTTAGAAACACAGCTGGGACAGGAAGTCTTTTCATACTTTGTCACTTTTGTCTCTAACTCACAACCAATAAAAGCTTAAAAATAACACATTTCAGTTTATTTCTGGGCTGGGTTCTGTCAAAAAAAAAAAAAAAAACCTTGCAAGATTTTTTTTTTTACTGACTTCAGCTACGGTGAAATAACTGAAAATAAAAATACATTTGTTCCACAAACTCCTCTTTAATGCCAGTTGTTTACTGGTTCGACCTGTAAACGTTGGTTTGTCATGTTGTTGATCACCAGACACAAGATGTAAACGCCGTGGAAACGAGTTGAATTAGTATTGTCCTGCTGTCCTATTCTGTTTGGGTGCATTTTACTGACACTGGCTGGGCTTGTAGACGTAGATCGTGTTCCCGCCACAGAGGAACAAAATGTTAGAAAATATACAGGCAAAAAAAAAAAAAATGTAGTTGAAAATAACCAGAAAGTTTGTATCTCTGAAGATCTGTAACTGAACACTTTGGCGCAACTGAACTCGCATCCATGGCGACACAGTGGCACAGCGAGTAGCGCTGTTGTCTCTCAGAGGACAGAGAGGTCGTGGGTTCGATTCCCCGCTCAGTCTGTGTGGAGTTCGCGTGTTCTCTCTGTGTCGGTTTCCTCGGGTGCTCTGGTTTCCTCCCACAGTCCGATGACTTGCTGTTCAGGTTCACCCATAATGTGTAAGTGACAGAGAGAGTGTGTGTGTTCCACTGATGTATGGATGAGTGACCCAGTGTAAGTAGTGTATCTAGCAGTGTAAGTTACCGTGGTGAATAAGGTGTGTGGGCTCATAACACTACATAGATTTCATTGGAAGTCAGTTTGGAGAAGAGTGTCTGCTAAAGAAATAAATGTATGATGAGGAAATGTGCAACTGTTCCTGTGTCGTCATGTAGGACCAGCATCTGACTGAGTTTGAATGCAATTCCACTGAAGTACAATAAAAATGTGCTGTTTCGTGACAGTCTATATCCCAAAAGTAGGATTTCAGTGCCGAATGTGCTTTTAAAAGGGATTAATGGCAGGTTCACACAGCGGGGTAATTGGCAGGCGGGAGCTCACATTGCACCTTCGGTTGGAAATGAAACGCTTGAAATGAACTGCTGCTCACATAATGGAGGCATGTTTAATGTTTTTTTTTTTAATAACTACTTTTTGCCCATTGGCACCAAATGGTCAGAGAGATTTGGCCAAACTGCTGGATTTTTTTTTAAATTTTTTTTTTTTTTTGTGAATTTAGCCAAGAATTTTGGGCATTCACAACATTTTAAAACACTAAATTACAGCATTTGTCGTAGCAAATCTGAGGAAATTGTTAGGGCACCAAAAACATAATTGAATTTGTCAATATTGTAAACCTGATTCAAAAGAGGGGCAGCTGGTAGCATACAGTAGTTATTAAAGTGGCTGTTCTTGGAACCAAAAGTCACAGGTTCAAATCTCACCTCCAGCTGTAGTACCCTTGAGCAAGGTACTTACCCTAAATTGCCCCAGTAAAATTACCCAGCTGTATAAATGGGTTTTTTTTACCATTTGTATTTTAATCACGATTGGCATCAGCACAATTGCTTGTATAGCGTCGCTCTGAAAATGTCCAGTTCCTTCTGCTTGTCCCCGTATCTTTGTATAATCTACATATCCCTTATTATAAAGCCTCGCTTCCTTTGGCGTCGTACGGTTTTTCTTGCTAAGACGCAGCCTCGTACGGCCGCTCGCGGTTGCCGTCCGCTGAAATCGTGCCATAAAGATGTTGGTACTCTGATCAAAGACCTTGATGCAAGAAGCACGATGAGCCACCAGCTAGTTACAAATTAAAGGGAAATAAATCGCGAGCGATCCGGTAAACGGTTTCCTCTGATGTTGGCCCAGAAGGGCCCTTTGATTGGTTAAGTCGGGAGCTTTGGCGCGGTTTTGGGGCGGCAGGATCAGAGCTGGTTTGTGGTCTCCGCTTTAGCATGTTCATATGTTGACTGCATAAAAAGGACACGGGTCAAAGGTCCCACCGTGCTGCCAGACCACCTTGGGGGTCCCCTTGACGTGACAAGCGCCACCAGTCGCTGTGCGTCTTTTAAGGTGACCGGAGTGCGACGTTAATCATGTGGGAAGATGTGAAGGTGGAGAGTATGTCTGTGAAGATTCTCACTTATCCAGGTCACGGTATATCTAAAAACACCAACCTGCTCCAGGTAAACCTTACAGTGAACCTAACATCGCGATAAACGGAAAAAGGCTCGGTGCAGTGAATACGTTCACGTGCCTTGGAAGCACGATGTCCCGAAACGTCGTAATCGATGACGAGGTGAACGCAAGAATCGCCAAAGCCAGCGGAGCCTTCGGTAGACTACATTCAAACGTGTGGAATAGAAGAGGCGTGCATCTCCAGCCAAAACTCGCTGTGTATCGGGCAGTCCTACTATCTACACTGCTCTATGCGAGCGAAACGTGGACAGTTTACGGTCGTCACGCCCGAAACTGAACCACTTTCACACAACGTGCCTACGTAGAATGCTTGCTATTAAATGGGAAGAAAAGGTTCCCGATACGGAGGTTCTCGCCCGCGCAGGCCTTCCAAGTGTTCACGCTATCCTAATGCACTCCCAGCTTAGATGGGCAGGTCACGTGGTACGCATGTCCGACCAACGGCTTCCCAAACGACTCTTCAACGGCGAGCTATCCCAAGGCAACCGGTCTAGAGGAGGTCGGAAGAAGCGATTCAAGGATACGCTTAAATCGTCCATGAAGGCGTTTGGCATCGACACAGATAGCTGGGAAGAATCTGCAAAGAACGGAACGAGATGGCGCACCTCCACACGCAAAGGCGCGATGTTGTACGAAGCCAATGAAGCAACTTTAGCCGTGCAGAAGCGACAGGAACGGAAATCTCGAGGCGATCGTTCCCAACAAAAGGGCACAATCGCATGTCCGCAGTGTCAGAGATCATTTCATGCGCGACTCGGTCTAATCTGCCATCTGCGCACGCACAACGCAGCCCCGCCCCAACCCCAGTCTGACTAGATGGTCCTCGTCGACTACGACGGGCAAACGACGACATATCTTAAAACAAAGCTGAAACAAAGGCAAGTGGGCTTGCTTGAGTTTTCCTGAAGACGTTTCACCACTCATCCAAGTGGCTTCAAGAAGGCACTTGGATGAGTGCTGAAACCTCTTAAAGAAAACTATATATATTATATTTCATATTACATATGAAACGTCTTCAAGAAAACAAAGCTGAAACAAAGGCAACTGGACTCGAGTTTTCTTGAAGACGTTTCACCGCTCATCCAAGTGGCTTCTTGTATTTCACCACTCATCCAAGTGGCTTTCAAGAAGCCACTTGGATGAGTGGTGAACGTCTTCAAGAAAACTATATATATTATATATTATATTTCATATTATATATGAAATGTCTTCAGGAAAACTCAAGCAAGTCCAGTTGCCTTTGTTTTAGCTTTGTTTTTAGATGAAGGTGGAGAGACAAAGTCCTGTTATAGTGGAGGGGGTGGGATTGGGGTTGGTGGTGGGGAGGGTTCTTGTTGCTGTTGTTGTTCTTCGGGGGCAGATGCTTGTTGGGGGGATTACACTGTGCCTAATAATGATCTTTCCAAATCTCTGTTCCCCGCCTGTGCTCAGTCCCATAGATTACAAAGCTGGAAGAGAATGGAGTCTGTGTGCATTTGTTGGGTTTTTTTTTTTTGTAATAAAAGCATCCTAAACAGTGCTGCCAAAAACAAGGATAACTGCGTTTAAAAATGACACGGGAGGAGCGGCTTTATGCGTTTCCCTGCACTCGTGCGTTCTGCGTGCTGCCAGCGCTTAAGGCGCGGCGAGAGAGGGGCTTAGGTTGGGGATGGGAAACGATAATCCGAAAACCTCGGGTCAGCTGCCCCCCGAGGTCAGTTTGGGAACGTGTCCACGTTCGTTTGATTACTATTAAATCATTTCCCTGGGGATGAATTAAATTAATGGCATTTCATGAATATGTTTTGAATTTTTATGCAGTCCTGCAGGGGGAGATGGGGGGTGGGGTGACGGTCTCATCGCGGCGCAGGATGCCAAAGCAGGGAGCCGGTCGGGATGAGAGGAAAGCGTGTGTTTTAGTGAAGGACGGCAGCAGGCAGAAGGTGATTGCGGACGGAGAAGGGACAGATGTTAGACAAGTAGAACGGAAGGGTGCGGACCAGGGCCGTCCGCTAACTACGGCCACGAGGACCTCTACGGAGCTGTATTGGCACAAAGCTCCGGCAGCGCCTTCAACCCAGAGGGGCTGCGGAAGGTTCTGGAAACGTTCGTCAATTCGTTGAAGGGTCGTCCCGCTCTAAGGCGTTTCCACGAGCGACGCTGAGCCGATCGAGTGCAGACAGTGAGCCGCTGTTCTCCTCTCTTCCAGTGCGATACCTGCTGAAGAACAACGTGAGCCCGGACCTCTGCAACGAGGACGGCCTCACCGCCCTCCACCAGGTAAGAGCTCTTCACCCGCCCTTTTGGCGACGCCCCTCTGCGGGCTCGCGGTGTTCGCCGTTCGTTGCCGAGAGCCGACGGCTTCGTCTCCTGGCGGCCGGAAGGCCGAGCCGTCTCGCAACCTCGCGGCATCCGAGACTGGACCGAAGGGCGCGACCGAACCGTCCTTTAACCGTTTCCGTGACGACCCGTGTCTGTTTGGAACCGGCGATCGGTGACTCTCCGTTAGGAAGGAGGGGCCTGCTGCTTTTGGAGCTTTGCGTTTGCGGAGGACTGGAGGCTCGTCATGCTGTCACCTTTAATAAACTGCAATCTCGTAATAATCTGGGACGTGAAAGATTGGTTCTGGGCCCCCCATGCCCCGTCGCCCCGCCCCACCGTTTCGAACCGCAGTTATCCTGGCAGCGGGCCGGTCGGAGAAGCCTTTGCCTCGCCGTGATATGGAGGAGTTAATGTTTCATGAAAGCGCTTTGATTGCCTTCGCAGGGACATGCAGCGAATGAGTAATGCGGTCCCTCCTTCCTCTTGCGATCTCTGTGGCATTTCCCGCGGCGCACGCCGAGTCGCGAGTCCCCGTCTCCGGCGAAATGGCACCGCTTCCCCGCCCATAGGCCACCGTCCTCGCTGTGCTTCGCTTCCGTTTGTCAGGTGTGTCAGCGCAGTGGTTCAGATGTCGTTTAAAAAAAAAAAAAAAAAAAAAAAACTAAAGCTTCCATGTTCGCTGCTTTCAAGGCATTTAAACTTCAGCAAATTTATTTTTGGCCGTTATTTAACTGACGTCTTTGTCCAAAGAAACTTCGTAGTGTTAGATTTGTATACTAGGTTACATATAGTTATTAATTGCTATTAACTTATTTATACTGCTGGGTAATTTTTTATTGTAGGAATTCGGTGCGAGTGCTTTAATCAAGGGAACCGCAATGGGAGTAGGGACTCGAACCCGGGCCCTTCTGTTGGAAGATGGCGGCTTTAGCTACCATGCACGCTGAAGACATGTTTTTGACTAGAATTTTGTTTAGATGATGATTATTTTGCATCAAAGATGCAAATTATTTTTTATTTTTATTTTATTAAAGACTATGTAATAACTGCTGCCTTCTTGGTCAGGGCTCAGCTGGAAGTCTCAGCGGATCTACCCTGGTTAAATAAAAACTTGTCTCATTATCCTGTTATCTTGAGTGAATT
Organism: Scleropages formosus; assembly: GCF_900964775.1. NCBI lineage: Eukaryota > Metazoa > Chordata > Actinopteri > Osteoglossiformes > Osteoglossidae > Scleropages > Scleropages formosus. The sequence goes on from NC_041827.1 coordinate 15,413,027, forward strand.
AAAAGTTGTGTGTGTGTGTGTGTGTGTGTGTGTGTGTGAATACATGCCCCCTGTGTCTGAGGTCCTGGAAAACAGCCCATGCCCACAGAGGGTGCAACTGGGATGCCGACAGTAGCGCTGACCTTTCTCCTGTGTTCAGAGTTCCACACCCGGCGTTACCACGGTGAACTGCTGTTAACGCCTCTCCGCCCCCCACGGAGGGCTGCGTTTTCTGCCCTTATGCTGGAACAGTTTGGTTAATGAATGGTTAAACAAGGGTTCCACTCTTCCCTTTCGCCAGTGTGGAAAGATCGCACGTTTTGATATCCCGCCACCAGGACTCGCTCATCAGTACGGATTCTCCAACAACCCCCCCCCCACCCCACCCCACGCGCCATCGACCCACGGTCCGGAGCACGGAACACTGCTGGCGTTGTTTCCTCGCGTATGAAGGCGTAAGACGCTCCTTTCCAAAGGCTGCATGTCTGAATACATGCTGAGGAGAGCTATGAAAGGGGAGCATTATTTACTTCTTGGTTTCATTGTTGTTGTTTTGTGGGGGGGGGGTAAGGAGGAGGGGATTACGGGGAGGCAGGCAGATTAGCGACAGGCATGTAGGCTGCGCCGTGTGGGTCTGCTGGCTTTCGGTCTTCGTGCTTCACATTAAGGAGCGTTGCAGCCACAAAGGGTGACCGTGACACGTTGGACACGGTTGCGCGCGTCTGTCGGCCTTCGGCGAAGTTCCCATCTTTTTCTTTGAACCCGGAGTGTTGTTTATTATCCCCGTCCTGCACGTTACTTGGCTCTTACTCCGGTTAATCCGTTCGGAACACAATACTTGGAAATCTTATTTCCAGCAGTCTTCCTGACTCCCAAACCAAACATCCGCATCCAGAGGTGCTCCGTTTTCACAGAGTATTTGACGGCAGTAACGTTACTTTTATTATTTACTAATATTACTTTTTTCCCCTCCAATTTTCGGGAAAATTTTTCACTGAGAATTTGTATTTACGGGCTCGTCGTTCGTTCCCTAAGGTTTGTGTGCTGAGCTATCGGTGACGCTGGTGCGGAATACCTTACAAAAACAGAAATGGAAAATTGCAAAACCTTGACGTTGAGCGCAACCCCCCCCCCCCCCCCAAACCCCATGGGGGGAGTGGCTTCTCCTGCACATGTCAGCTGTCTTGTAACCATGTGCTTTCATAAATGTTTTTATCACACTGTAAAACCATCATCTGTCATAATAAAATCCCCTAAAGCAAAAACTGTTTTGAATCACTTAAGATATTGACCTGCAAAGGAAAACCTGTCAGTTTGAAGTCGTACTATTAATTTATGACAGATACTACTTAAACGGTTTAAAATAATACTTAAATAGCTGAGCACAGCAAGGTTACAAGTGTTATAGTTTTATTACGAGTTGCCTAGATAGTGTTCTGATGATAATCTGTTTATATAGCACCTTTAACAGCAGCCTCTTAAAGCACTCTGAGTCACCTTATATCTTCTGACTGTGGGAGGAAACCTGAGCATGACGAATGAACCCACACACACACACACACAAGGAGAGCGTGCAAATGGCGAGCTGGATTCAAACCCACAGCTCAGGAACTGAGAGGCACACGTGCTACCAGCTGTGCCACCAAGCCAGGAGCCCCCCGAGGACACCCGCACTCCACATAGACTGAATGGGGATCAAACCTATGCTCGGTTGCACACCCCAGGTACTATGAGACACCTGCACTACCTGCTGTGCTGCCTCGGTGCCCTAAAACAAAGAAACTGCAAAACAATTTAAATAATTACACAAAAAGACCAGAATAAAGCAGCAAAAAATGCCAGCATTAAAAAAAAAAAAAAAAAAAAAATACAACTATGAACAAAGGAATAAATAAAATTAACAACACGGTAAATGCTGAAAAGGGGATATTTTGCGTATAATTGTTCTTAAACCTGGATTTAAAGGTCTCCGGTGTCATTCTGATTTTTAATATCCGATATAAACTTGGTTTTGAAATGGATTTTCTCTCTTTTATGACATAAAAAGACAGGGATTTTACATATTTGTTGGGGGGGAAAAAAATTGGTGATCCGTTTATGGATGAGAAACACTTTATTTTTTCCATTTAAAGTGATGGTAAGAGAGATTTTTTCTGGAACAGGTGAGGGAGGCCTGCATGCATATGGGTTTATGAACTTTGACATTTCGAAGAGAGACATTTGTTTACAGAGACTGGCCGTCGCTTGTGCGAAGCTTAATATTTGACACAACGTGAACAGTACAGATTATTCTGTTGCCTTTTTTTTTTTTTTACCACTGAGACGGTAAACAGTTAGAGAAGTGAAGTTAAATGCCCTACTAAACCAGAATTGCTACCGAAGAGGTTGCGAAATCACCGTTCTGCCCCTACATTCTCAGTTCTGGGTGTGATCCTGCAGCCTTATGATGAGACGCCGTCGAAGCTCACGGCGCCAAATGATGATTCCTGTGATCTTTTGTTATTGCAAGATTATTTACTGTTTGCTTCCTTAAAGAGAAGCAGCATTCTTTGTTTTTTTTTTTTTTTTTTTTTTAAACCTTAACATTCATGTGATGATTAATCTCTTCTGCATCGTAGGGCCTCTTTTTGTCTCATTCAGATTTATTACCGCTATGTGTATTTTACCTGTAAGATGACAGGATGGCTTCTATACTTGGCATGTGACTCGGTGGGATCCGGCTGGGCTGCTGCGTGAAGGAGCTCTGTGTCGGTCGTCTTCTCTTGCTGCTGGGGTTTCTGGATCCAGACCTTCCCATTCAGCATTATTCTGCGATGGAGTTATAATAAATGGCAATTTGCCGTAATGACTGCGGCGATGCCGAATAAATCGTCGGGTGGGAGGAGTACAGTCCCGCTGTTCTTTGTTCCTCGCAGTGCTGCATCGATAACTACGAGGACATTGTGAGGATCCTGCTGGACCGCGGGGCCTGTGTCAACGCCCAGGACAACGAGCTGTGGACCCCCCTACATGCCGCGGCCACGTGCGGCCATGCCGGACTGGTCAAAATCCTCATCGGTCGGTAAGTCGCGGGGTGCGGTCCCTTCCGACGGTTTCCCCTCAGCCCGGTTCGTGTGTAAGAAGCGGTTCTGCTTCTGCGGTTGACGATCCGCGATCGTTACAGCGTTCGCTGGGTTCGCGTACCTGTAAGCACATCCGGCGAACATAGGAATGATGTTTCCGGGGGGTCGATTTGGCATTTTCTTTCTCCTCCTCATCTCCACACGTTCTGTCTGTCCAGCGGTGCGGATCTGCTGGCCGTCAACTCCGACGGGAACATGCCCTATGACCTCTGCGAAGATGACCCCACGCTGGACATCATCGAGACTGCCATGGCTAACCGCGGTGAGCGGGGAGTCGCCGGGGTGGGGCTCCTGCAGATGTTGCCGTGACCGACGGGTGACGCGGAGCAGAGCGGAGCTCTGGCTCTGGAGAACTCGAGTGGTAAATGATAACGTGCTCCGGTTGTTCCGAGATGAACGATTCTCCCCCTGCTGCCAGGTCTGTCTTTTCACGCGATGCGGTCGTTTAGCGAGGAAGCAGGAAACCTGGAAGGAAAAGTAAACAAGGTCATTAGGTATAGTGATTAAGGAAATTAATAATTACAAACTTTTGATGTGGCGTTAATGACTTTTTTTCTTCAATTACTACAAATACTCTGCTGCTGTTGAGATTTTCTTCTATTTTCAACTGCAAGTTGTCCAGTGAAAGGTCATTGCGGTTCAGAATGTTCCAGAAGCGCAGAGTACAAGTAAGGGTACGCAATGAGTGGGATATCAGTGCATCATATGCTCATCAACACTCTCTCTCCCCCCCTTTCTCTCACACACACACACACACACACACACACACACACACACACACACACACACACATCTGTGGATTGCAGGAAGAAACCTTTTCGAACACGGAGAAAACGCACAAACCCCACACAGACTGCTTCGGGAATCGAACCCACGTCCGAACCCGCAGCCTAGGAAGTACGAGGCGTCGGTGCTTCCTGCTGCTATTGACAGTTGAGATTTTATTGATCTACATTTTTATACGACCAGACAGAAGGACGCCCGCTTACAGGAAGGTACAAGACGGGAAACGAGCGCTCAGATGGCACGTGCGGAGCCTGCGTTCGCTCCCGGAGGCTGCCTTTGTCTCATCGCGTTCCGTCTTATCGTTCAGGGTCACCGAGGTGCGCTGCAAGGTCAGAGCCGAGTTGTATTTTAAGGATGTCCATCGGCGCGTGTCTGCACGCGACCTTCTTCCTTTCCTTCTCGTCGTTGCCGCCCTTTCGCGCCGCGTTTCTGTGCTCTCCCGGAGAAGACGCATTCGGGCCTGTCCGGCGCAGCGCCGCTGACGGGGTGTCCCGCTCTCTCTGCGCTTGACCGGCAGGCATCACCCAAGAGATGATCAACGAAACCCGGGCGTCCGTGGAGAGGAGGATGCTGGGAGATATCCAGAACCTGCTTCAGGACTGTGTGGATGTGAACCAGCAGGACTCGCAGGGGGCCACGCTGGTGAGACACTCGGCGGTTGTTTTCGTGATGTGATAAAGGGCAAGTTTGCGTGAAAGCGGCGGACTGGTGCATCGCGCCTGGAATATACGCACTTAGTCCCACGGAGATATAATTCGAAGAACGTACAGTTCAGTATGTGCACCTGATGCTGGCTGTTAATCGATCAGTGTAACGTACAGAGTGGCTATTGCAGGTTCATGTGAGGAAAATGTGAAATATTTGCAGTCTGTCTCCTGGGAGCATCACACTAGCACCTGTTTATTGTTTTTAAGCTCGGCACAGTAATAAAGGCTTAATGACCGCGAGCCTCATAAGTCATAAACGCTCCCATAATGTGCCCTTATGAAGATAAACAGCCCGCTTCCTACCTTCCTTATCCATCCAGCCAAATGTTTGCGTGCCTAATCTCTTTTCCTGCGTCGGCCGTGATGCTTTGGCACGTTTTCCAGCTGTTAAAACAGTCTGCGGACTCTAATGGAGCTGCCTGGTATGGGCGGTAGACGAAGGCGCCGACGCGGTTTTCATTTCTAACAGAACGGGTCCAAGTCCGGTAAGCCGAACCTCCGCGCCGCTGGCAGCGTATCCTGTTTCGCGTGCCTCGGACGCTTACGTTTGTTTCGCGTCTCGAGTTTGACTAATTCTAAGAGCAAACGGGGAGATGAGCGGATGCGCCCGCCTCCGTCCGCATCTCGCTAAGCGCCTTCTGGTGGCTCCATACCGACGAAGGTGTGGCGATGCTCCCAGCGTTTTGGCGTTCAGCACGCGAGGATTTACCCATGCTGCGAAACCCACTGGACGCCTCCGTGGGACATACCTTTAGTCACTTAGTCAAGCTTTTCCGCACCGGAATTACCTTTAAGGGACTACAGCAGGGGGGCGTGGTGGCGCAGCGGGTTTAGCCGGTGCCCGCCGTATGGCGGGTCTCGGGTTCGAACCCTGTTTGGGGTGCCTCGCGACGGACTGGCGTCTCATCCTGGGTACGTCCCCTCCCCTTCGGCCCCGTGCTGCCGGGTAAGGCTCCGGCTCGCTGCGACGCCGCTCGAGACGAGCGGTTGTTGACAACAGAGGGACTACAGCAAAGCTGCGCTACCTTAACTCTTCGATATGGACCAGGGATGATGCTGTCAAATAGCTTTGCAGAAACATTTACATTTATCCTTCTAGCCTAATGTTTCTGTCCATAGTGACTTACATTAAGCTGCTGAGTTATGTACACATTTATACAGCTTTTACTAGAGCAATTCAGGGCCAATACCCTTCTCAAAGGTAGAACAGGAGGAGGTGGGTTTTGAACCCGCGACCTTCCGAGACCAACGGAGTTGGCTCAAAACAAGGCGGTGTTGTGCAGGTTCGCGTGTTGGCGCAGCCCTCGCAGCCAGTGCATATAACAGCAGCTCAGACAATTTTAATTAAACAATGCGAATGCAGTGAATGTAAATGTGAGCAGTGCATATGCACTTGTGACACTGATTAGTGTTTTTAAGTGTATGAGTCAGTGTGAAGGGGGGATCTTGATTGATTTAGAGCCTTGATTGAGGTGCCTTGCTGTGAATTCCTCTACCACCGTCACACCTCGGGCCAACCTGCCTCCCCCCTCCCCCCTCCCCCCCACCAGCTCCACATCGCCGCAGCCAACGGATACGTCCAGGTGGCAGAGGTCCTGCTGGAGGGTGGCGCGCGGCTGGACCTGCGAGATGCCGACGGCTGGCAGCCTCTCCACGCAGCTGCCTGCTGGGGCCAGGTAACACACGCGCGCACACACACACACACACACACACACACACACACACACACACACACACACACACACACACACACATATATATACTAACAGAAGCACTGCTTACCACACCGCAGAGACCAACATTCTCTCCATCCGCAGATGCATGTGGCCGAGCTGCTGGTGTCTCACGGCGCCAGTCTCGCTGCCAAGACCCACTTTGACGAGACCCCCATCGGTGAGTCTTTCACGTCCGTCAGCTGTGAGGTTAAAATGCTCTTGCCCTGAAACGAACAAGCGGTTGTGTGCGCAAACGTGTGTCCTAAGATGTTCTGCTGCGTCTCTTTAACGCACATCGCTGTCCCGAATAGCAGTGTGTGGCATAGATCACATACCCTCTCTGACTGTGGACCTCAGTCGCACAAGACCCTGCTGCAGCTGGTAGTCAGTACATTTCTCCGTGGCACATGTTAGCTACCCTCCGCTGCGTATGTATTACATTTCAGATGGAGTTTTGAAGGTATTGTGTGTGCTGAGAAAGGAATACCAGCCCTAATACACATACGATATACATATTAGTCTGGGTAAAACCAAATAGATGTCGATTTGTTTCTGGCAAATACTAAAGGTCATTCACCCTGTTATGATCCGATAATGTTTTATCGCATTACCTTCCATAAAAAAAAAAAAAAAAAAAAAAACAAACAAACCTTGCATTAGTATTGCTCCAAATCCAATAAAACGAGTGCTTGTGTGGTCAGGCTGCATCTAGATGTTATGCCTCGGCAAATGTTTTTTGCATTCGTGCGGCTCTGTGTTCATTTTCCGTGTTGGCATTTTAGATTTTTCGAGATTTAAAATTTGCTTCCAGCAGGTTTATTTATATTCAAAGCAACATAACAAAAAAGAAGGTATTTGTTCTTGGCCAAAGGCGCATAAATATATACGGTTCGCTCCTTTTGATAGAATCGAAGAGAAAGGTGAGCGTCGTAGGGTGACGTATTCGTATTTATTTCGTAATTGCCATTTTGGACATAGAGGGCAACCGGGTGGTTTGGTTTCGTACAACCAAGTGTATCGGCGGTCAGCGTGCGGCGCTGCCACTGACTGCGCTCCTCGCCAACCCCAGATCTGTGCGAGGACGAGGAGTTCCGGGCCATGCTGCTCGACCTCAAACACAAGCACGACATCATCATGAAGTCGCAGCTCAAGCACAAGACCTCGCTGTGTCGCCGCAGCTCCAGCGCAGGCAGCCGTGGGTGAGTAGCGCCCCCGGTTGGTCGTGAGGTCGAAATGCGGAAACGCCGCGGTGGTATGAAATGCAGTGTGTCCGGAACAGCTCATGACGCACGTGTGGCCCGTGTACCCGCAGCAAGGTCGTGCGGAGGGCCAGCCTGTCGGACAGGAATAATCTGTACCGCAAGGAGTATGAGACGGAGGCCATCGTGTGGAGGGGGGGGCGGGAGGAGGACGACGAACACGAGAAGGAATCGGACCAGGAGAACAGTCAGCCGGTGAGTAAACCCTACGGACGGGGTACGGGAGTAAGGTCTTCGGTGTTCGAACGTGTCACTCCGGTGTCGTAGCGGTTAAGGAACCGACCGGAAGTGAAATCCCAGAAGGCGTAGTGAGGCTGCACCTTCGAGCAGCATATTTAACCTGAACGTCTGCAGTAAATATCCACGTAAACAATATCGAATGAAGCGCGGCGAACGTGTCTGTCAGCTGAGAAGTTTCCGCGCTGTTTTTTTTCCCTTTTAATTTTGAGGGTCTTATTTATCTCATTTTACTTATTTAGCTGACACTGTTCTCCAAGGACATTCATAATGCTGTGCTACTTAGTGATTTACCCATTCATACATACAGCTGGGTGACTTTTATTGGAGTAAATCAAGGTGACCACCTTACACAGGGGTATTAACAGGAGGTGAGATCTGAACGCTCACAGACAACAAATACAAGCTGTACACAATGTGGCGAATGGAAGTAAGCTGTCCTACTGCCCTCTTCTGTTTCCTTGCATTATACTGCCATCTGTCGGCTCCACGGGTACTCGAAAGTCACGTGTGTTCTGCAACAAATTGAAATTTTAGAAAATGTATAAGGAAAAAAGATGTGTAATTTTTTGGGGGGTAAAAACAGCTCCTTCGTCGTATCATGCTGTAAGGTAAGGAGGAACAATATCGTAATCCACAATGTCAAAGGATAAGGCCTTGGAAACGATTCTGAAAATGCTACGGATAGTGGGAGCTACGAGTATTTAAATGAGCACTTGAGTGTTTATTTAGCTGTGCAGTCAGTGACCGCTGACATCTAATTGCCAGGCCAAAGTCCAGGAGAAGCCCTGGACCCCACGTGCTCCAGAGGGAGGGAAGCGGAATGGTTCCGTCGCCATGGGAACAGCTGCTTCGGATCCACCGTCCTGCAACGGAGAGCCTTCGACGGCGGAGGCTCGGAACGCGATTTCCTCCCAACCCCCCGAGGAGTCCTGGCCAAGGGATCGAGCCCAGACGTTGTCGGAGCTCAAGCGACAGAGGGCTGCGGCCAAGTTCCTCAACCACCCCCTGCTGAACGGCCACCTGGGAAACGGCTCCATGGGACTCCCGGAGACGAAGTCGAGTTCCGAGGACCCCCGCATGCCCCTGGTGTCCTCCAACGGCAGTGCGGTTTACTACACCCCGGCCAGCGGGGACCCACCCCTGCTTAGACTGAAGCAGCCTATAGAGGAGGTGGAGCCAAAGGGCCACGGGTGCTGCTGCATCTCATAGCGTGAAAGAAACAGGACGGCGCCAGAGAGGGTGGCCAGAGGAACGAGGTCCCAGCATGCCGTCGCGTGTGCCTGGTTTGCCCCTCCCTCCAGATATCTGGGTGACCTAACCCAGCAACGGGCCCAGCAGGTGGCGCTCTGTGGAGATCGGACCAGATAAGGGACGGGGGGGGGGCCAGCGGTCACACATCATTTGGAGACCAAATCAATTCCATGTGTACCTTTGAGAGCCGTCGACTAGAATATTTACACACATCGTAAGGGGAGTGTTTAATTTTCTCTTCAGCTCCAGTCGCTCAGGCTATTATTTTCCTAGAAGGCCGAACCGCGCTGTGTCTCAACCACTGGTTCTGTTTGCATGGGAAGTCGGTGACAAACGCAAGTCCTGGAGGGGGCTGGGGGGCAGATCAAGCGAGGCCGGGGTGTTAGGACACCATGTTTACAAAGAACGTGTCTACCGAAGGCCTTTAGGAAGGTGTGTTTGGTGGCGGCCTGCAGGAAACCTCACTTCTGCGGAAGTACGGGGCTCGCGTCGGGGGAGGGAGTCAAAGGTTAGCGCAGCTCTCGGTGCACGGATCCTGGTTGGGGTGAGTTCAGATGAATGAACTAGCGAAGCACTGATCTGTGGCATGATCAAATTCTACTGTGCGCCTCCACTTTTTACACTTGGTTTATTTTTATATGATAACGCATACAACAAATAGCACAGCTTCTTCAGGCAGATCATGTCGTACTGGTATGAAAAACAAACTGCTCTGTGTCCCTTATCTCAGCTCCTTGGATGGCACCTTTTGATTACTGCAAGAAACAGTGGACAAAAAAAAAAAAAAAAAGCTTTGTTTCAACTTGTACAGTGTTATTTATATATATAAAAAAAGATATGTATAGAGGCTACTGTCCAGTATTTCTGGAATAAGGGTCCAAAGTCGTTATTTATTGTCTGTTTTAATGCTTCAGTTTTAAACGCGGCCTATTTCAAGAAGAGGTGTAAAGTTAAGGATCGAGAAGCAATAAGAAAGATGGGTAAAAGCCTGGGGTGCACAGGACAAATCACTTTACCTTCGTTTCACAGACGGGGATTACATTTACCTGGACCACGGCAGTACTTGTGATTTAATATGTTTAGGTGAATCTTGAGATGAGTTTGGTTGGAAATGGGTGAGGACCTTACACTTGTGTACGACACGTAGATGGTGGTCATACGTATTGTTTCAAGTACACCCATCACTTCCCTTCATGCAACTGGAACTATTAAGTAAAGGTGATATGCTGGTTAGGAACAATTGTAATGTATGTGATTCTCACCTCTTTCTTCTGGAAGGTTCTTTACTGGGGCGGTGCTCGTCATACGGACCATTTTTCCGCAGCTTTTTCTAATTTTCTTTCTTGAGTTGCTAAAAGTTCTTAAAACTTTCAAGCGTTCCAACAGTCGTCAGTATTACTGAAACCACCGATTCATGTCGTGCTTCTAAAACGACCATCGTACTTTACTGCAATCCACGAGTCCGACAACCAGAATAAATGTGAAATGTAAAATGATTGAAAGTCAGTTTAAATGTCGACTTGATTCCATCCGCATTCGGAAAGAATGGCCTTGTGGGATGCATGTGAGCAGCGTGTTCTCGTTCCGACAGCCAACAGCTCGAGGCTGGTCCCACGCTGCCGAATAATGTGAATTACGTACGTGATTTACCAGTCTTCCAATGGAAAAGGACTGCGTAGTGGGTAAAGATGGTGTTAGAGCAGGCAAAAAAAGCAACTTTCTTGGTCCAATATCATCCCTTTTGCACTTGTACTTCCTCTCTCTCTCTGTGTGTGGTGTCAAAGCTGTGTACAGTTCTGTAAATTTAATTTCTTCTGTTTATTGTTAAATGAAATTCTATATATAGTTAATATTGTTGATATAATGAAAATTTTTTCCATGTCAGAGGTGAATTTGAACTCTGACTATGCACAACATTCAATAAGTACTAGAAGTATTTAGCTGCCATGTAAATAAGAATGCGTATTAGGATTTTTTTTTTTTTTTTTTTCCTCCCCAATGAAGGATTGCACTGGTTCAAATGAATACAACCTTGTATATGTAAATATGATTATGGCTGGAATTGTCTAAAGTCTGAGGTAGAGAAGTAGAAAAAGTATAGAACATGGCTCTGAACTATGGGCTCTGCACACTCACTGTAGCATATTTCACACAGGCTGTACGTGTTCATGAGTTTGCCAAAGGTTGATCGAATCCATGCGAGTGAGAAATGGGGGGGGTGGTGGGGGGAACAACACGTTTGGGCAGCATAATTGGCTCAAAAGGATTGCTTCCACATTTTATCCACTGTAACCTTGGCTTGTTTACGTGTACCAGAGGATTAAGTGTCAGAAGGACAAACTCCTGACTGCTGAACTTTTTTCTGGCCCCTGACTGTGTAATACAGCTAGTATTATTATCAAGAAAAAAAAAAAAATTAAAGCTACTGATTTTGTAATTATTGGAAAATACTGATGGTTGTATTAACCTATTTTGAATAAATTGTATATTTTGCTCAGTATTTTTGTTAGAATGTTTTTATATTATTTTGCAAGTGGTTGGGCTTTAACAGGCATCGAACTAGGCTCCCAAGACCTCAGTATACACTGCACAGGTATATAGGTGTATATATATATATGAAAAATAATATTTTTGATGGATAAATGTTGTGTTTTTAACAAGGTATGCTATAAATTATGTCCACGACAATAAGGCTTTTATGTGTAACAAGCTCAAAAGTACGTTGTGCTGTACTCCACATCTTTCTATATTAATGGATATTACGTACTCTGCATTTTATATATTAGAATGGTTGGCAAAATCCATTAATTTCTTCTCAATAACTGCTTGTCTTAAGGCAGGGTTTCAGCTGTCCAGAGCCTTTCCAGGAAGCACAGAGTATGTGTCAGGATACACCCTGGATGGGACACCAGTCCATAGCAAAGCAGTCACACATATATCATTGATTCACACACATACTTGTTTACTCAGACATACATACATGGGGAAGTTGAGTCACCAGTTCTCTTGAAATGCATCATTGCACCGCGGGAGGACACCCACACAAACACAAGAAACATGCAGACTCCTCATAGACTGAGCTGCATTTAAATGCACGTCTGACTGCAGAACCCAGGCCATGCGAGAGATCAGCATTACCCACTGTGTCCCCCTGCTGCTAGTTGGCAAGTCAATGTCAAATTATAAAGCTGAAAATATTTCATGTTTTTGTGCATACGTAATGAAATCAATTCTCAAATGGCCCTCCGTTACAGCATGCGGTAATTTATGCAATGGCAAGTCACTTTTTTTATCATCACAGGAAAGTGCTTGTTTTCCCATTCTGTTCTATGCCCAGCGTGTCTCTCTGGAGATGGAAGCCCCATCACTGAACAGCTGTGCAGGACCCTCTGTTGGCAGAAGCCATCAAGCTCTATTGGCTGCGCCGCTCAAAGAAACGCACGTTCCGAGGACACGGGTCGTGGGGTCGGACACTAAAAAGTTGCACGTTGCCAGTGTGAGGAACACGCCTGACACTTGGCAGGGACTGTAAAAATCGCAGTAAGCAGGACTGGGAGGAAAATGACACTATTGTACAAGCATGTCTGCTAAAGGTATCCGCTTAATCTTCTTTTAAAGATTTTTTTTTTTTTACACATTAAGATTTCAGAAGTACTTGTCCAGTCACCAATATTACAATAGAATTCATAGGGAATATCACGGAATCTTTACCATCAGTTTTAATGTATGTAGCTAAATTATTACCTACGTAATATGCCTGACTACAGGAGCCTGCCTACACATGATGATCCACTTGGAGTGGATATTGTGGCTCAGGAGACAGTGTAGTGGTGAGAGCTGCTGCCTTTGTGCTCAGAGGCTACAGGGTCAAATCTTGCCTCTTGCTTCAATACCTTTGAGCAAGCTCCCCAGCCACAATTGCTCCAGTTAAGAAAAAAAAAGAAAAAGCCAACTGGTATAAACAGGATCATAACTGTACACAGCTTAACATTATAAGCTGTATTGGTGAAGAGTATGAGCTAAATGAATAAATGTATTAGCTGTAAGCTAAGACACCATACAACTCAAAAGGAAGCTGTGCATTGATTACTGTTTCTACTGTAACTAGGAAATAGATCTGGAAAAATACAAACTGATGTTGTGAAGGATACATTTTAAATGATCAATTGCTTTCATAGAAATTTTAATTCAGAATCTCTATGTATAAACACAAAAACCCTGCTGCATCATTAAGCCATCTAAACGGGCTTAATGGATCTTATGAATGCGGCTTTTATTTGTGCATGAATTTGGATGACAGATGCAGCAAACACTCACATGACAGACAGACAGAGCTGCACAATGATGATAAATCACATGATGGGAGAACTGCCTTCACCCCCCCATTTCTTTAGCCTGCCATCCTTATTGTGACGGCTGAGAGCCGCGACCCCCGTCACCCCCACTGAGCATTCAGGCACAGCCAGCTGGCAGGCGCCCCGCTTTTGCTCATCTCAGTGAGGCAAGGAGGTGAATCAGCATCTCTCAGCTCTCCTCTGTTAGTCCATGAGCACTCCAGCTTAGCCTCTGTGTCATTTAAACCTTTCAAAACAAAGGGCAAGGAAACTGCATTCAAAACATTATTTTACATTATGTAAAGATCTATACCCTTGTGAGTTGTACATTATCATATTATGGTTACATTTTGTTTTAAAACCATTACTATATCTCCAAGTTCCTTAAGCGTGCATAAATGTCTGTCGGGAGAAACTAGCCCATACATGAGAAAAGCAGTGCCTCATTTACAGTCTCTCCTCATTTTTCTTGTTTCCTCAAATGTTTAAACCAACTACAGTACAGCTATAGACAGGGTAAAATGTAACACTTTATAACATGCCAGATATGCTAAGTATTCTATTGAGTGTAACAGTCAATATCATTTTATCAAAAGAAGAAATTCTAAAAAACAAATTAATTTGGACTTTTTTTCTTTAAACTCAGAATTACAGTTTTGTGAAATTTAAATTGTATATATTACATATATTCATGTAGCTGGCACTTTCCTCCAAAGCAGCTCAGAGTGATTTATCCATTTACACAACTGGGTAATTTTCAGTGGCGCACTGCAGGGTAAATACGTTGGTCAAGGGTACAACAGCAGGGGGTCGGATTCAAACTTGCAACCTCTTGACTCCAGAGGCAGCAAATTTAACCACCATGCCACACGATGCTACGAAGGTCTATATTACTATATATGCTATCTAATTTGTCAATTTGATTTTTTTTTTTTTAAAAGGCCATAACAATCCAAAAGCCTACTATCCTAATAAAGTATTTCTTCTAAAAATAACCTTGTAATTTGCTAACTTGGCAGCTAGGCCCCAATATGTTGTGATTAATTTAGAAAATTAAGTAATAAACTTATTTAGCTGCCAACATTCAACCAGAGCGCCCTCCATCTGAGCGAACAATGCTCTCCTTGTAGACCGCGTTTACCAGCACGTTTCCATGCGAGAATTACCGTGGTTGTAGTAGGAAATGTGAGCTGACATGATGAGTGGGAAGGCGCTGAGGTGTAAGGGTTTCTCCTCTGCGGACATCACCCCATGCAGAGAGCTTAGTGCTGAGCTGCCACGCAGGGAAACGCGGCCGAATGGGCCTGCGACAGAGCAACTGGCCGACCACGTTGACAAACAATACACGCTGCTGCAGTGATACGGTACAAGACTTACCATTCTGAGTAAAAGTAATGAATAGCTAAGCACTCATCCCAATACATGAATACAATAACTTCATGATTCTCAGCTGTCAATCATGATCACAACTTTTTAGATCTTTCAGTGTCAACTTGTAGTGTCCAGGAAATGTAATACTGCTTTATTATTATTATTATTATTATTATTATGAACTTTTCCAGCTGATAGCATTGTGTTGCAATGGCCAAAGTTAACAGTTTAGTGATAGCCAGCATATAATTTGAAAATTCAGTATTTTGTTGGGGGGGTGCAGTGGGTTAGACCGGGTCCTGTTCTCCGGTGGGTCTGGGGTTCGAGTCCCGCTTGGGGTGCCTTGCGACGGACTAGCGTCCCGTCCTGGGTGTGTCCCCTCCCCCTCCGGCCTTACGCCCTGTGTTGCCGGGTTAGGCTCCGGTTCCCCGCGACCCCGTATGGGACAAGCGGCTCAGAAAGTGTGTGTGTGTGTATTTTGTTGGTGGGTGTAACCTACAGACAGTAATTCTAAAATCTCAACATCCTGTTTCAGAAATGATTAAGCAAATTGAGGAAGCTAAGCTGTCATCATTCTACCATATAAACACGGCATCCGTCAGCAGTCTTGTCCCTCAAAGTCCTTGTTCGTGACTTTCACAAACCGTAATGACCATACACACTTGAAGAAAGCCACGTCTGCGTCCATTGTGTAACGTATTCCAAATTAAACCCCAGTTTACATGTCAGCTGAACAAAGTTAACTAACAAACTGGTCTTGTGTTCCAAAGAACACATTCGAACTAACTTAGTTACTAAGGAGTCTGGCTGGGTCCTGGCCTCTGGCGGGCCTGGGGTTCGAGTCCTGCTTCAGGTGCTTTGTGATGGACTGGCGTCCCGTCCTGGGTGTGTCCCTTGCGCCCTGTGTTGCTGGACTGGGCTCCGGCACAAGCGGCTTCAGTCTCTGTGTGTGTGTGTGTGAGTTACTAAGGCAACAGTTCCAAAATGCAGTTTCAAAAAAAAAAAAAAAAAAAAAGTTAGCAACAACAGCAATGTTTTGGTTCGTGGTTTGTTGTACGTTCATATCTGACATTATCTGAACGCACGTTCAGCGGTTCGTGATGCATTTTTATGATCATCATGTGCAGCATTAGTCAGAAATACGAAGCAGCTTATTATGAAGAATTGTTCCGGTCCAGGTTGTCAAAGAATGGAGGAAGAGGTTACTTCTGTCACCGTTTAGCCTCGAGAGACACCTCTACAACACACAGCACAACCAGCGACGTGCGCTTTCAGGCGGCTTACGTTCTTTCGGATGGCGCTCCGCCAGCTTCCTCGCGAAGCCGCCACTCTCGCCAATCAACGCGCTCGCCGCCACCGCGAGCACGAGGCACGCGGGAGTGCTGAGTGCAGCATAAAGCCGACTGACTCACTGAAGCGCGCGGAGGCAAACGAGGCGAGAACCAAGAGAGCGAACGCACCACTGGGTTCTGAAACATTGGCTTCGGGGGGTCTACTGAAATGAAACTATTTCTCTTTACCCTGCGCACACCGCCAAGAAAAGAAAACAGGAGCGGCCATATCTTACATATCAGATAGAGGCCTGGGCATGTCAGCGATGTGGCTAGATACTACTGGAAGTGCGCGCAATAAGGTTGAAAAAAGAGGTGTGGCGCACTGTGCTGTGGGTCACCGTGGAAAGCTGCTGCTGTGTAAAACTAGTGTCGTCCGTAAAGTGAACGTTATAAATTTCTTGATAAATCACCTTCTGACCGGCGTTACGTTCACATATTTTGTAAACAAACGAGTCCTGGCGCGTCTCTCACCGTTGGGATGCCGTATTTCGAGATCAGATGACGTCAGGTGCTCGCAGTTGTTGCTATTCTCTCTGAAGGCCAAGGTCACGTTAGCAGCGTATCGCTCTAACGCTCAGTATTGTGACCTTTAGTCAAGCTGTTCTCAGCCCCCAGCAACCCGAAGACCTGCCAATCATCGACAGGGGGCGTGTCTTTCTCCTGGAGCGTTCAGCACCACCACAAAACAACACAGACCGGCGGTTGAGTGGAGCGGCACGCAGCGCGATTCGTGCTCGTTAGGCGCTCCGCTGTATAATATCGCGGGAAGTCTGCTCGTGCTCGGTGAGCGAGGCGGACGGTTCTGTGCATTAATTGCGGCTCGGGAGCGATGTCGTTCCGTTGCGGGAGACTCGTGCCCGTAGCGCGATGTTTGCACTCCTATCGAGCGCTGCAAGTTACACCGAAGAGGCTGCACGAGGACGTTACCTGGGCATCGCGTAGCAATGTGCTCGGCAGCTCGCGCGTCAGCTGCGGTTCTTCCAACAAACGCGCGGACCTGTCTTCTCCCTCGGTTCGAGGTGAAACCACGAGCCATGGTGGCTGTAACGGGAACACCTGGGGCTCCGCTCCTTTTGTCGCTGCCTTAGGCTTAGGGAGCCTGGCGGCGGGCGGACGACAGAAGCCCTGGGATGCTCCTCTCTCAGCCTCAGGTGCTGTGCGCCGTCACCGATTCCAGCCGGAGCCGAAGCTCACTCTGACTCTCCTTCATACGGGTCCTGGTAGAAGCGCGTGGCTCGGCAGCGCGGGTGCTGCTGGACCTGCCGTGTTCCTATGGCCCGAGGCCGGACGCTGCGCGCTCTGGTGTCCAGCGACACGATTGGCAACCAGGGCGTCTGAGCTGAGCGCGGGAAAGGTACGTATGTATGTATGTATGTTGGTGGGGAAAACACTCCTGCAGCAGGTGGAGAGCAGTGTGTGTCTGGTGAAAGGAACAATGATGTCAATTTATACAGGATGGCCGGGGGGGGCTGTTAGCAGACAGGCTAACGAAAAGGTATCGGTGCAACTGGTGTTTCAGAGGGAATAATATCGTCCGAGCTGAAGCCGCGGGTCGCAGGCCGCGCCCTCCGAACTTTGTCCCAGGAAAATGTCCGGAGGTAAATCCTTTAGGCCAGACTAGAGTGTGTGTTGTTCGCGCTGAACGAGTTCGTCCGCGGCGGAGCGCGCTCTCTCTCTCTCTCTCTCTCGCTCTCTCTCTCTCTAAGGTAAAATAACGCGTAGAGTAGTATGTCCTCCTACTCTGTCCTGACCGGTCTGAGTAAGAGAACCTTGTTCCCTAGCCCTATGAACTTCTCCAATTACTGCTTTCTGTTGGTTAGCAAACAAACCTCCGTTACGCAACAACATTAAGCCATTTTTCTGGGGCCGCGGCTCCAGAATGTTCGTCTTTTCCCGGTGTAACACACGTGACGTGACGTACCGAACACACATGATGATACATGAGGAGTGTGTGCGCTCAGCCCGCCTTTCACGTCTTTCGGTGCGCTTTCTATTTAAGCACACTTTTCTAAGCGCCAGTACCATGAATTACCAGCATAAATAGTCTCCGTGTTTGGACACTGACTCAGTTCCGACGAAGCGCTTCACACGGGTCGGTTTCTACTAGTTCTCCCGAGCAGCTCGGACACTTTCTGGCACAGTACACACACACAGTACTCCACTTTTACTGTGACTTACGACCACTGACCACCTTTTTTACTACAGCGAAATAGTAATAAGCGCTGCTGTGACGAGAATCCAAGAAGTTTGCGCCTGGGCCGAAAGTGACTCACTGTCCCACAGCCGTGACACGACACTCGTGACTATTAATATCATATATTTACCGAATGCGCCTCCAACAAGTCGCACTGTAACGGTATTGCGAAGATGCTCGACGTTGGAGCGCTTTTTCTTCGCAAACTGGAAATTTGTATGACAGTTTCTGCTCGAGTGGTTGACGGATGATATGTATTTATTCCTTTTCAAGATCATTTCTGCTGAAGATGCCTCCTGCCTTCTCCTCCTCCTCCCTCCTTGCATCTGCTCCTGTAAAACATCCCAGTTCCTTCCTTCCTTCCTCTTCCCTCCTGTGTTCTCAACATGTTGTCACAAAAGCTGTACAGTGTTTGTTTTTGTGGGTGCTTTGTAAAGGATGTACAATGATTGTTGTATTCAGTCCACAACTTGATCAAAGGTGATTTACAGCACTAGATACACTAAACTCCAGTCACCCCTTACACACACACATCTGTCACTCTCACAAATGCACATATATGGCCAGTTGATTCACAAGTTACTGAATATGCACCAGTTTAGTGTATTTACCTGTTGTCTTTCAGCCTCTTCATATTCCAGTACAGAAGTATTTTACTGATGTTTGTTCTCAATGCTAGTTTTCCTGCAGTTCCAAAGATGTTCTGACATGATGTAGCATCCATCATATACACTGTTGTATTTAATGTTCCCCCTGCACCTGACAGCCAAAAAAACATTTCTTCAGATTATTAGAAAATTTAAGGGCATAGTGTATCGATACTGTCACTTCAACAATACACCAAATGTATGATGTATTTTAGTTTTTCACAAGAAAGCTTTTAAAATGCAGCCATTTTAATCTCTTCCACCAGTATATCTGCAAAACACGTATGTTTTTTTCTGTGGCTGAAGTAATGATGATATGACCGAGTTGAAATCTTGATGGGTTCTCCGCCTCCACTCCCACTCGGCGTAGCTAAACGTTAGGCCTCGGTGCTTGTCTGCCGGCGAGGGCCAGTGAAAGGCTGTTATCTCGCACAGCAGCCCCACTGTTCCCACACACCGTCTGGCACAAATCCCCATAGCTGCATGCTCACATGACCCTCCCCACGTCTGCTTGCTGGCTGTTTCTCTCTTGAAAGCAAAGCTCCGCTCTCTGGCTTTTTGTCTATTGTTGCTCGCTCGTATGTCGTCACGCCAGCGTCCCCCAGGTCCACCATGATGCTGGAGCAAAAACAAACCGGACTCCATGCGATGGGGTAGCAGTGTCAGTGGGGATCGTATCTGCGCACAGCGAGCGGCACTGACGCTGTGTTTGGAGGGTAGGGGCACTGGCGAATAGGAATGTGTTGCTTTGCTTTCGGGAGGGTGTGGCTCCTTGGATCACTCTATAATTAAACTGTGTGTACCATGCCCAGGAATTTCCTTCACACACTACAGTTCTTTGGAGTTCACATGAGGGTTGTGTCTCTCTCTCCATTGAGGAAGAGCCCTTCGCTGGACACAAACTCCATCTGTTACTGGTGCCCCTCCCAGAACACAAGAAAACAGACTGGGTTCCAGCACTTCATTTACATTTCATTTGCATTCATGTGTTTGACAGACACATTGGAAGCTTGTTTACCTTATAATACTGTACATCGTGTAGGTGATTTTTATGCTGTTATTGTATGCTTTAGAAATGAGATTGTCTAAAAATACTTTCTTTAAGATGTTTGATTTCCCCCCAAAGGAACATTTGAATAAGTTAATGAGTCATTGTTGTGCCATTCAAAGTATCGTGAGAAATGAAAGAACTACAAGAAGTGTGCACTTTATTACTCGGTGAAATGCACCTATTGCATAGTGAAATTAATAAAATACAAAAAAAAAAAGACACCAGTCAGCTTATTTTAAATCAAAACTGGAACCTACAGGGACTGCAGCATGGCAAAAGCAAATGTTTTAAGGTGAACTAATCAATGCATTGGGGCTGCTAAGTGCTTTGCTGCCCAAAAAGAATCTTATTTAGCTTTGTCCTTGTCACGCTGTAAGTGAGTTATCTGTTGTCTAATGAAGGGCTAATCCATTTTGAGCTGCCACCACCATGAAACCTGATGCCTCTGAAGCAGTGTAAATGTATACACAGGTGCAGCCTACCATATAATACAGACCAAGTGTTCTAGGGGCACCCTTTCCATGTCTCTGTGTTTTGTGTGTGTGTGTGGGGTTTTTAAAAAACCCTTTGCTGTCAAAATAATCAGTCTTGAAATCAAGCAGCTCACTTAGTTTAACTGACATCTTTATGCTATAACTAGTCTCTTAATATTTACATCCTGTTAAAAGCAAATTGATTTCTCACTGTTAGTCAACACCTATTTATATCTATATTCATTACCAGTTAACATAAAAATATGAAAACACATTTACCAGGTATAGATTTCACTTTCTAAAGATACTATTATTTGGTTGCCAATTTGTATCTGCAAATTCAAAATGTAAAATAATGTTTATGTAGATGTCAAGAAAACAGATTAAATTCGTATCATTTAATCAGGTGAGAAGTGGTGTAAGAACCCCTGGTTTATCCTTTTCAAGACCACAAAATCCTTAAAGTAACTGTTTAGTGCTAAGGACCTGACCCTTAGACAAATGCCAGAAAACTCAGAGAAATTACTGCACTCAGTTTATTTCACTGGAATTTTACCTTCACCCAGATAAAATTTTTAAATTTTCTATTTAGGTGGTGCTATTTTCAAAACAAGCCTGTACCTCATGGGCCCTCAGCCTATCTACGCACCCCTAAGGGGTCCATTCATTCCGGGTCAAGAACCTCTTATCTAAATGCCAAATATCCTATATATAAAATAAAAAATGTGGCTGTGAAAGAGAGTCAAGTAAGTCTGTGGATTCACTAATTTCCAGAAAATTTGTTTTGAATAAGCTTTTATTTGTCAGTGGCTATTATTGGACCATCTTTGAGCTTACTAAAATAAAGGATTACATTCAAAGCAAATTTAAACCTCTCAAGCCTCTAAACCACTGACATTTATCTAAACACTATTGTAAGAAAAATGTACAAGTCATTAGTGAATATTTTTAATCAGTTAAACGGATGTTAATTTGTCCTCCTTTACTTCTGCCACTACTTAGAGAGCTCAGTCTACAAACACAGTACCCAGCAAAAGCCCCCAGGAACCAGAGAATGGAAAGCCTAACAAGAGACAGCAGCTGAAGAAGGTATTTAAAGAGTATGGAGCAGTAGGAGTGATGTTCCACATCAGCATCTCCTTGATGTCACTGGGAATGTGCTATGCAGCCATCTCCAGGTAGGTGGGACACCTTGTTCTCTGCTGGGGTTATGGGAGATTGGAGCAATCCGTACATTTTACAAGCTCTAATTCCCCTGCCCTTCTAAGTTTTGGAGCCTAGCTGCTACAGAAATGCAAGACTTTTTCTTAATGCTTCAGATACTAGAGAGAACTTGTACACTGGCAAAAAGCCCCCTACCAAAAATGTTTTCAGTATACTTCCTAAATGTGATGGAATAGATATAGTCTTCATACGCACTTTATTTTAAGTGTCAGATTAGTAGGGCATAATATAGAAGGGGGTCCTAGTTTGGCAAGAATTCATTTTGACACCTGTTTTTTTTTTTTTTTTTTTTTTTTTAATTTATTTAAGTATACTTTCATGGTGTTTGCCTTCCTTACTTCACACATAAATACAAATGAACTTCTGTCAAAGGGAAAAATATTTGCAGTTCAGTTATTGTCTTGTATATTGAATGTCTACAGTAATATTTTGCATTTTCTGGGGAAAATGCAACTGGAGAACCGAGGCCAAAACATGTAGTAAAGTATTGTTCCTGTAGCTTTCATTTTAGGAATTTGGTCCTGCAGCTGGATGTTGTGTAAATAGTTATGTGTTCATTTTTCCCCCCAGTTATAAATGTAGTGGTTTCGCATCTCTTCCGTGTTGAATCAGTCTGCTGTAGAACTACAGTGATTGTTGTTTGCCACAAACCGCATTTCTGTAAATGTGCCTAGGTTCACAGTTCACTTTTGCATTGCATTTCACTTGTATAACAAATAATATGCTTAAGCATGGAAAGTACTGGGAGAGTTGAATCACTGATGTGTAAAATGTAAGTTGAACTCAAGGTTTTCCCCCTGCTGTTAAAACAGCTGTGCCTTGCCTTTCCCTTTGAGGTAAACAGCCCACCCTCAATTGCACAGACCCAGCCTTAACAGCTTTCTCGGGGAAAATGCCACAAGTGCAGTTTAAAAGCATCCCAAGAAGAGTGCACCATTGCTTATCAAGTAAAACATTTGTCCCCTCTCTGAAATGATGGTTGACAAGAACTATTGATGCTGCAGACAATGATTAAAACTCATACTTATTTCTAGATGAGTACAAAGTATGTGCACTCTTCATTCAAAGCATAAATCTATATGAGCACACAAACTTGTAAGCCATCAAATATTAATGGTGTCCACTGAGTGCTTAATATTTTCAACTCCAGTTTCAAAAGTTATAATTATGCCTTTACAGAAACATACACAAGGTATATTCGTGTTTTGCATGTTAAGTTTTCTAAAATTATATTTCTATTTGAATTGTACCTTGACATGAAATACCTTTAGAAGCGGAGTAAAGTACAAGAAAAGTTTTTGTAATTAATGTTGTAATTAGTGGCTGCTGCCTTTGAACCCAAAGGCTGAAGGTTTGAATCTCACCTCCAGCTCTAGTGTGCCTGAGCAAGGTACTTTCCCTAAATTGCTCTAGTAAAATTACTCAGCTGTTTAAATGGGTAAATAATTGTAGGTATCTTACAAGTTGCTTGGGACAAAAAATGAGTGAATGTAAGAAGTCTGTGGGCAGGGTAGAGCATTCTAAGATGAAATGCTAATTTTCCAGAGGTCACAGAAAATATGTGGTAGGAGATGACATTTTTATCTTACATTGTCGAAATAGGGTTATTTTGTATTTTAAGGGAGGAAGAAATGCACAAGGGCGCCATCTTGTGTTTAAGTGAATAATTCCACAGCAGTTGAATGACACATTTACAGGTGGTCTCATTGATGGATACATTGCAATTAACAGTATTAATGACTTGATAGTTATAAAATCTTTATCATGTTTTATGTACATTTTTACTGTATTGCAGAAGAGATTGTAAAATGTCTGCATTTCTCTGCAGTGGGATCGACATGACAGCGCTGCTGTTCAAGGTGGGCTTCAGCGAGACTGTGGTCCAGTCCAAAATGGCAGCAGGCACCAGCACTTTCGTCTTGGCGTATGCAGTGCACAAGCTTTTTGCACCCGTGCGCATTAGCATCACACTGGTATCTGTGCCGCTACTTGTGCGCTACTTCCGAAAGACTGGCTTCTTCAAGCCTCCGGCATCCACACCTTGACCGTTGCGCTGCCCCAGCCCACTGGCAGACCTGTCTGTGCTAGTAGTGCCTCGCTGATGTGTCATCTTAACTGCTTCTCTACATGTGTTCCAGCGTCAGGAGTGGAAAACCTACACCAAACTGATTCTCAGGATGAATTCTAACAGTTTTTCATAAATGTGTGCTGTTTTCATTCCTCTATTTGCATGTTTAAGGCTTTTATAGATGGTAAAATCACTAATGCTTTGGATTGTCAAAGCAAAAAAAAAAAAGCAAAAGCTCTATTTTATCTTCTGAAGATTTTTTTTTTTTTGTCAAAAAAAAAAAAGGCAAGACTTTGAAGTGTATTTTGAGTGATTATTTTCTTTACAATCATCCTCATAAGGCACTTGACTAAAACTTTTCTCTGGGATGTGAAACTGAAAATCCTTAATGATAAAGGCTCACTTGGATCATTTTTGATATACCAAATTAAAAGGACCAGTCTGCAACAGCAGCAAAGGACATGTAGTACATTTAAAGTACAGTTTGTTTAAATGTGTTGTTATATTCAGGCAAAACAGTAAATGTGCCTGTTTATTGAACAAAAAACTTGTGCTTATGGTGAGACTATAAAATTGAAAGGAAGGAAGAAAATAACTTTTAGTTTCTTCAGGTGTTAAAAGCAACCCTGTCTTAATTTTCAGTTAAGAATGATTGATGACAATGACCCTCTGGAATCATACCACAGATAGATGCTGGAAAAACCTGTTGTACATGTTCCCTTTATCCCTATGCACTAGTGTGTCACTTGGGGGGTGTGTGTATCTTAGGGTTTGCCTCAATATTAATAACTTGAACACTGACCATTTAAACATCTGTCTCAAGGGGAATTTTGCAGCTTTTTTTTTTTTATATATAAATTCAGGCTAGGACAGTGCAGTGTTTGGTCTTTTGGTTAACTTTGCTTTTTATTATAGCTCTTAATTTAAATAACAGGACAGCCAGTAGCGTTATGGCCTTTGGATCGAAAGGTCGCAGGTTCAATACCCACCTCCAGCTGTGGTACCCCTGAGCAAGGTACCTACCTTAAATTGTTCCAGTAAAATTACCTAGCTGTATAAATGGGTAAATAATTGTAAACTTGTAATGATTGTAAGTTGCTTGAGAAAAGACTCAGCTAAGTAAATGTAAATAACTCATCTTAGATGTATTCAACAAGGAACTATGCCATCTACAAATAAAATGAAACATCACAGATGTTGGTTTTGGTCCCAGCCTCTGCCTGCTCATTGTTGAGCCCTGGAGAGTTCCAGTACATGTAAAAGTTCATGTGCTGTGCTGTAAATGTTTTATAAGCCGCCATAACTGGTACAAATAACCCAAGTCAAAGTATGTCACTCAGAGCCCTGGAAGGGGGAATCAGGATGCCAGAAGTATGGTTAGAAAGCCAGTTTCTCAGGTAAACAAAGAACCTGCCCTGCTTTACTCTACCTATAACTCTCATTAGTGAAACACACTACACTAACTCCCATGTGTCTGTATAACTGAAGCTCCTCCCCTTTAATGACCTAGAATTTTTGTCCAGATCTGTAGAAATGTAGTTGCTCATACCTTTGCTAAAGAGACATGCATCACAGCCAACACTAAAAAGTATCTTGCAGGTGCTGTGTTTCCAAGTTAGCAACTTTGAGTTCAACAAACTGCGCCCTTCTAGATCATCCCAACCGACACATTTTCATTCTGTTCTGCTATAAATACTGAACTAGTCATCATTTCGTAGTCAGGGCTGTTTAAATCCAAAACTGCTGCTTCCAACCATATGGCTGATACACCTATTGAAACTAACGTGTTACGTATGTTATACGATATAGTACTGTACTCCAATTTTCCCACAGTGTGACCACACGGTGGAGGTGTTTGACAAAGAATTACATTTGGAGCCTAGAGCTTCTTAAATCAGAAAAACAGAAGTATGACCCCACCTTTGGATCATAATCATCCTGAATTTTTGACAACACGTTGCACATGTACTTGACAAAATGAAGAAACTGAAAAGCACAGACTGACCTAAGGTATTATTCATTATTTGAGTCCTTTCATCAAGGGAACTTGCTATGTACATTTATCAGTTTAGCACTTTTCTCCAAAACACCTTACAAACAGTTTAGCTGATATATTTTCATCCAAGGTGACTTACATTACTCGCTACACCACCTACAGTCAATGACTCACCTATACAGCAGAGCAACGTAACAGTTTCTCTCTCTCACACAGTGGGGCCATTTGGAGTCACCAATTCACCTGAAAGACATGTGTGGACTGTGGGAGGAAACCCTTGCAACCATGGGGAAAACATGCCAACTCTACACAGACTGAATGGGGATCAAACCCACATCCTGTTGTATCATCCAGGTGTTGCGAGACAAGTGCTGTCTGATGCAGCATCATGCTGCCTACTGGAGAAGTAGGATTTGAACTGGCAACCCAGCAACTGTGATGACCTCCACCCTTAAGTTTAATGCAAGCTTCTAATAAGAATAACAACAAGTATGTAGAGCTCTACTATTCTGAAGTGGTACTGGAATTACAAGTAAAAACTTACTGGGGCTTAATCAGGACTGAACACCACCTGGCTTTGTGCCACTGGGGGGTTATTACTAAACACTCCACTGTGCTCTCTGGCTGATTGGGGGGTACTGAGCGCACAGCCTCCTTTGCCTGCTGTGTGCACTGTCTGACCCGTGATCCTCACTAATAAGGCAGACATCTGTCTCACACCTCCTTCAGATGTGCACGCCCCCATTTAAATGTCCTTAAACCTTCACTTCATAAAGCAAACAATACAATTTCAAACCTAAAATGGCACAAACACAATTCTAATCAAAACCTAATGCATTTATGGGGGGGTGTGTGTGGCTATACACACACACACACACACACACAACCATTAATGAATTAGGTTTAAATAACAGCACATATGATCATGACATA
The DNA here is from genome assembly GCF_900964775.1 of Scleropages formosus. NCBI lineage: Eukaryota > Metazoa > Chordata > Actinopteri > Osteoglossiformes > Osteoglossidae > Scleropages > Scleropages formosus. Next base: position 15,439,711 of record NC_041827.1, read on the forward strand.
ATGAAGAAATTAATTTGGTTTCAGATTATTTCTTCAAAGAATAAGTCAACTAATCTGACCTAAAGTCCAGCCTGAAAAAGCAGCAATATTTTCAGGCAACTTCAGCTGCATAAAAGAGAAGAGACACATTTACTACAAGCTCAACTGACATCAAGCTTTAACCTGCAGGGCTAGTAAAACAGCATTATTTTCATATTTTTGAGCCCATCCTGCCATGGCTAATGTGTTTTGTGTTATTCCACTCCTTGTTGCTTAAGATTTCCAAGTTATGCTCCCCATTTAGATATGAAAATATTTCAGTCCATCGAACTGCTGGACCCCTACGTCTCATCCCGCACGTGAAGTGCTCAGGTTCTTCTCCAGTCCAAACAAGCACTCAGCCACTTGAGTCAAGTCGTCATTGCGCTGATGGAAGCGATTCGGCCGCTCCATCGGGCTCTGTGGCTGTCAGCAGTGTGAGGTGCACAGGAAACTTGTTGGCCCCAGAGAACTGGCTCTCCTAACTTGGCCCTGGCAAACCTCAGAATTCTTCCTGCTTAACAGACAAATAAATAATTCTGACTGGTATTAAAAAAAGAAAAAAGCAGGGGGACAGGTGCTGAAAGAGATTTGATGTGTCAGGAGCTGGCACACCGGAGGATGGAGCTGGGGTAGGGAGACGGTGTGGTGCTCTGCACATCCTCATTAGTCTGGATCAGGCCTCTTCATTGCCTCTGCCTCTCAATCCCCTGGATGTCCCCCATGGCTATGAACAAATTGGTGACAGCGATCCAAGCCGTCGCGTCTGGTGGATGCTGGGCTGGTTAACCCCTCAGCACCCTTTGGGGTCACCGGGCCTCCCGAGCACCGTCCCAGCCCACACGCAGACCACGAGCTGAAGATTTCAGCACAAAAGGTAGGTGTCACTTTGGCCAGCGGAGTAACGCCAGGGTCGATAGGACATTAGAGTCGCAGGCTGGGACTGCCCACTGGGGAATTGTGTTGCTGGAATTAGTTCAAACACACAAGTTCACTGCAGACAGGTGATAAATCAGGGCTACAGCAAAAAGGACATTATGCTAAATATGCAGTTGCACTTTCACCATTTCTTTTTTTATTGGGAAACAATTCATATAATAAAAACATGTTGAATCAAACCCCACTCATGTTGCAACAGAATTAGTGTGATACGAATGAGCCAACAAGCGATGCTGACACACTGCTGCTTTTTAGCTTCTATCAATTTTACATCCATTTCATCGCATTTTCCCACAATAGTTGGCTGGAAATGCTGACTTGACTGATTTTAGTAAAATCAAATGTGCTGAAGTGATTAAAAGCAAGAACATTATTTCTAAGAACATGTAGACATATAAAATATATTTAAAACAGTTTAAAAAAAACTATTACAGGCTCTACAGTTAAGTCCTCTTCATTTATTATATGCACAGTGTTTTGTTTTATTCAGTGTTACTTCCAAAATTTATTTCTCTTTATAATTTATTGAACCGATGTCCTCACATTTCCAGATCATTTTGACTAGTATTTTCCCTCTTGCACTGTGAAAAAATATTGGAACAAATCTGCAATAATTTACAGGCCATTACCTCCCAAGCTTAATGACAGAATTTAAAATAATTTTATAATTTTTTAATAATTTCAGCATTGAAATTAGCTTTTTGGTATGAGAGAACTGAATGTTAGGACCTGTGTGGATCCTGTACCTTACCATAGTAAAGGACAATTCACTAGGCCTCCAGAGGGGATTAAAACCTCACATAACTGCTCATTGAATTTCCTTGTGATCAATAAATATTTCTTCTAGCAGACCTCCGTTTTCACACTTCAACAAATCTGCCTCACCGTTCTATTGATCTCCTCCTGTGAACACAGATCTGATGGCGCAGGAGAGCACCTTCACGCTCACAAAGGCCACCTGCCTTTCAGCCTCCCGCACATCTCCAGCGGTCCGGAGCTCTGCAGTTCCTGCCTCTGGCACCCCACGGTGGCACGGTGGAGAGTAGGAGAACTTTTCCCCTTCCGAGTTTTGCCGAACGGCAGCTGCTGACAGCAGAGACAGCACAGTGCTGCTGTCACCCGTCCTCCTTCATCACGGCTGTTGTTGTTGGAGAGGCTGTGGGAACGCGGGGTGGAGACAGACACTACAATGAACAGCTGCATCTCATTAGTTTAAATGGGGATGCAGGTCTAGCAGAACTGATTTATTTTGCCATCCATTTTTTGACTTTTTCCCCCTTTCAGGATTTCCTCTAAATATTGCATGTGGCAATTATGTTAGCAGCAAACAGGAGAAGAGGAAGGTAGAATGTTCCGGCACTGTAATGGAATGGGGGATGGAAGGGGCGACCTGTTGTGCTGCATTTGATGGGTCTAGGTTTGTGTGCAGCTGTAAGTGCCATGCCTCTGAAAGGGGACCTTCTCCATTGGGGTATGTCTGCTTTTCGTCATGCCTCCGCACACACCCCGCCACATTGCTCTACAGCCCTGGCTGTATATGAAAGGTTGCTCTAGTCTTTTACCGTTAGAACCCATATTGTCCAAAAACAGCAATCATCGGCATCTCAACAGCATCTCCGATGTTTAATGCCAGTTAAATAAATTCTCTGAAAAAAGGGGGGGGGGGGAGTTTCAGGCTTAGAAAACTTTTTAAGTGGTTATTTTATGAGGTGATGCTTTGTGTTTCCCATGGTGGTTTCACACAGTTTTCAATACCCACCACCCACTGGCCTTCCATTCTCAGTTTCCCCCTATAGCCATGGGGTAGTTCTGGGGATGGCATCTCCACAGCCCTGAGGTTCTCACCACATTCCAGGCTGGGCATTTCTGGGTGGCCAAATCTGTCAATGGAACGGACACAGGCGGAAACAGACAGCCTGGTACTAACAGAAATGGCCACAGAGAGGAAAAGCCTTCAATGCAGATGAACCACTGCTGCGCCTTTGAATTATCCACCTCTCCACAGCTGATGCCCTCACCTCCACCTAACCAAAGTACAGCAAAATGAAGAAGAAGCAGAACAAACAGCAAATCCACTCCTCAGAAATTAAAAATGGCTTTAAAAGCTCAAATTTAGCCAACAGTGTTGTTCTCAGATGTTTTAATTTGCCTCCCAGCTTCTAGCCAAGAATTTTTATTCCTCTTCTTAGCTGTGTTGTGTGCATGGATGTTTATGGTGCCACAAAACAAAGGACTTTCTGTCACAGTGCTGAGATGGAGGATACATAATTGGGTCACACGTCTGACTTTTGAATTTAGAGACATTCTTCAGCAGTCCTTACGAAAAGAGTAAGTCATGCTAAAGAAAACGCAACAGGCAGCTTTGTTATTAAAATTAAAAAGCATGCCATGTTACAGCGCTAACATCAATCATACCTGTATTTTATAAACAAGTTTACAGTCATCTGAAAAAGAGACAATCTTTAGTGCCCCATCAGCACTAGGTCTGATGTCATACAAAGCAAACCCAAAGTTAACCGCGGGACATTTATTTCTGCAGTGTGTCGATTCAGCTGATGCCTGCTGATGGAAAAATGTGATGGCTGCTGTTCCTCAAGGAAGCCATCTGAGGGCTGGTTCTGGATGAGACTGCACCACAACCAGGTGTACTAGGCCCTGCCACCTCCGAAACCACTCAAGCGCCTTAGAAAGCAACCGGACAGACAATTTCTTTCAATTAGTCCAACTAGGCCGGCTCAATAAATTTTAGTTTGTTCCTGCGACGCAGGGGCCCTGTTGGACGTCCAGGGAAAAATGAAGACTAATGACTCCCGGGTCCCTTGCTGAGTTGGTCTTCCACTTCGCAGCCTTTCTCATCTAACTATTGCTGGTGCTGACCACGCACCAAAATGTTAATCCCGCTATTCACAGCTCGCATTTCTCTTTTCTTTTTTATGCATTATTTTGTTGTACTTAGAGGGGGATATTCATCACCACCAACAGCAAGCATGAACAAACAATCACTCACCCTCACAGAGGGGCCGAGCAACATGTCGGTGGGCACGTCAACACCACAAACAGATGTTTTGGGAAGTGCACAACAATTGACTCTGGATGAGGAGGTGAGCCTTATTGTGCAGGATTGGTGGAAATGCATATTTATGGGTATACCTCTGAATCATAAATTTAATTTTCAGTGATCCTACAAGGGAAATTTCTGGTATGGATCTCTGCCTGTCTGTAAAAAAGTATAATGATAATATCAACACTAACAGCAATGAATAAATAATTCAAAATATTAAAGCAATGCAATTCTAACACTGTGAAGAGGTTCCGCTGATTGAGAAAGGAGAAGATCTTCATTGTCTTGGAAAGATAACACTATTTATGTTTGTGAGAAAAGGGAAAATTGATTTTGCAATATACAACTCAATTGAACTGAATTACAGATTGCAAGCTGCAAAATTTGTAACAGCTAATCTTAACAGTATTGCTTTATGTTACCATTTCAATTTTCTGTTTACTTTTTCCAAGTTTGTTAAAGGCGGAAAGGAGAAAATAAATCTAGGCAAGGTAAAATAAGGCTACGTCACCAAAGATGTTTTAGACACGTCTACTCTGCAATCATTTTTATAATAGTATGTATTATGGGTTATAAAGGGGTTACTGCTGCTTATAATGGGAGTGACTAGAACTGCGGCCCAAGCGCAGGAATGAATGAGTGGATTCAGTCTGATTCTGTCTGATTCAGTCGCAGCATGGGGTACAGTTGTTAACGAACTATGCAGCTGAAGAAATAAAAAGTTTAAACTTGTTACCTATTCGTAACATTTTAGATACAGAGGTGTTTGCTGAACAAATGAATAATATCTCTAACTGGATTCAATATGATGGGCAACACAAGCACCAAGGACTGTCCTCAGCAGATACAAACAGAGACAGGCAAAAAGACAGATACAGTCAAATGAGAATGAAACAAATTCCTTTCATTTGTGCAATCAGGCAAGTGCCAGACATTAACCTCAGATATTGGAACACACAATATTTTCCCCTCCAACTGTGTGCTTTCGTTAGTGTGGAAATGACAGTTTCCCCAGCCCGCCCATCAATGGGACAGAGCATGAACGAATATATTTTTAATTTCCAATCAGCATTTGGTTGGATCCCTGCGGGCGCTTTCATTACAACAACAATAAAACGCGCAGTTGAGTGTCAGCACGGAGCTGACAAACGCGCGATCAGCCAGGCGGAGAGTGGAGAAGAGCATAGAGCCATTCACTCCTACCTTCAATAACACCTTCTATCCATAACCTATCGGGGGGAATAATACTCTCATTATGTTTTAAGATCTCTTCCTTATAGGTTTGCCATAAAGAGGTGGAAAAACTATTAAGGAAAGTACACACTAAAAGACTTTTCATATTCTGTTTCTAATATACTGATAATAGTACGTAACCTTCGTACATTCAGAGCACCTGCAGTTTTGAATTTTAAAGTGTAATCCTTTTAATACCTTCATTTGCCAACTTTAGAAAACACAGCCAAGCAGTGCAGTCTATCCAGCCACTCAATTTGACAAAACTCAAACGCAGTCATGGCCCATTTGACAAACATCCTGTACATACATATCCGGACTTCAAACTCAACCTCCATAACTTAGGCCTTAAGTGTCCAAAGCCCTACTACTTCATTGTAACTGATGGCTTATGCCATCATATCATACTTCTGACACAGGCAATTAAGTGTGTCACATACAAATGTATAAGTGACAATGAAGAAACATAGTCTCATGAGAAAAGCTTGACAGTCGACACGCTTTTAACAGGTGACTGTCAGACACCATGAGCTGTGAGAGAGAAGATGTCAGTAATTCAGTGAAGGAAACAGAGAGCAGGAAGCATGTGAGAAGCTTTTCAAATAGTCAGTCCTCAAGCATGATGCTCTTGAGATGATAAAATGACCGTGACAGTGGCAGCATTTCCACATACACCTTTCCTTTTGGCTGCCTGAACCAGACCCAGAGAACATCCAGACTCACCTATGTGAAGAGTAAAGTGAAAACAGCAGTTTCAACAGCATCAGCTAGGTAAGAAGCCTATCACCAAAGGGAGACAAAAGGCAGTACGGCAATTTAGAGAACCATTCATAGGTACTCTAAGTTACATGAAATATGTATTTCATCAAACAACAATTAAATATTTTAAGGAATGTATTTGTACTTAGGAGTGCTGTGAAATACAGCAGTGTCCAATTCAGCTACTTTTTTTTTTAATTGCATTTTTTTGTTTATCAAACATCCATCAATCAATTATTAATAACTGCTTGTCCAATGCAGAGTTGCAGTGACCCAGAGACTATCCCAGAAGCACAAGGTACACCCTGGACAGGATGCTAGTCCATCACAGGGCAATCATGCACTTTCTCTCTCACACACACACACACGCACGCGGCAAAGGGAATCACGAGTTCACCTAAAACATGTTTGGACTGTGGGAGGAAACAGAAAATTTAGAGGAAACCTAATGCAATTTAGAGTCATCAATTCACCTGAAAATAATATACATAAATAAGCACACAAATTGAGACCTCAAGCCCAAACCAAGGACAATAACTTCAGAACACTGCAAAAACACATTACACTGAGAATTACACTGACAGTACACTCATCTCTCATTTAATGTGGTCAATTCGTTCCATAAAATCACCCCATTAGGCAAAATCCCCTTGTGAGGGATCAAATTAATATAATTTCTTGTGGGGAAAAAAATAAAAGGTACCTGGACAAAAATGTGCTTAAAACTTATTTTGCTTTTTATCATACTTTTTCTGAATTTTACTAATAAATCATCCAGCTCCTAAGTATTCCCTTCAATGCAAAATATCTACACCAGCTTAGGACAGGTAAACACAGCTATAAAGCCCCAAGGTTTAACAATAGGCTGAATGTGTTTTTTCATGGAGTGTGCAGCTATGTTTTGAAACAGCTGATCCCTACATTTTCTGAGGTGGAGAACAAAGAAAAATGCACTGCAATAAGCGCATGAATTTATCTATAAAAAGCAAGTGTTAACATTTCTGTATTTATTCAGGATCAAAATTTAAAAACGCTGGTAAAATTATATTTTGGCTACATAATTTGAACTTTGGAATGAAAGCTGAAGTCAATTTCTATGTACACACCCAGATTCTGAACTACGTTTAAATTTTTTCACCAGTGATTCAAGAACTTTGCAACCTTTTTTCCCCTCTTTCAATCCACAGAGTATTTGTGAGAATCATGCCATGCCACGCATCATAAGAGAAAATAGTTGTGCGTCTACAATTTGCATTTTGTCTACTAATAATGGAGCACATACAGAAAGAAAAGCAAGGGACCAAAGGAAGACCCCTGCAGAAATCCACTAAGTCATATCTGCCTTTTTAGATTCTAATGAAATTAAGAACACCAGGGAACTGTTTAATCACTCAGATAATATTCAAACCACTTTAGTTACATGCTAGAGAGAACAACCAAGCATGTTTAATCTTTATTTGGGTCAATGCTGTGCACCGTGTTAGAAAGCAGCAGTTGTAACAGCATTACTAAAAGACTAAGTGAAGACCACAGATTGAATTAGTCCAGTAATAAATTTCCTTGTGGTCAAATGGTAGAATGAAACCACAATTATCATCAGTTTACAAGCAAGTTGCTTTATTGTGCCATAAAAAAAAAAAATCTATGGATTTTCTGTAACATTTTACTGTTTATAACTGTAGATTACTACACACAAGTGCCGTTAAACAGTCCTTTCATTCACCACTGTGACTGCAGCTAGAGAAGAATGCAGTAACCAATACTGTTATGACCTTCAGGGACCAGAGGGATCACAGCTAGGGTCAGTTTGCCAATTCAATTCATGTCATCTTTAAACGAAGCTGCTGTATTCCCACTGCCTGGCAAAGCCCTGCCACCCAGGGCTCCCACACGTCCGTCCTAGAGTGAACACTCGTCTCTTTGAAAATTTATAGAGGTTGTGCGAGTGGGGTCATTTATCCGCTCTACAGATAGACGGCTTTGCGCGATACCCCCCACTGTTATTCCCCTCCCTCGCAGAAGACAGAAGATGGGGAATCAGGGCACAGAGGGTAACAACTGATCCCATTCTTACAAAAATCTCATTAAAGGCACTCTTCCTGACAGCTGAATCATGGAACAGAAAACATTTGAATTTGGATATTGCGCTCCACATCTTTGTGTGAGCACAGGACACAATCCTTCTGGGAACAAAGAGGGGAAGCTGATGTGGAGGAGCAAATGTATTGACTTCTGTTCTGAACGCATCTCATTTTCCCCATCCTCTTTGTTGTAAAGCCATTCTGCGTCAAACCACCAGTCTCCATGTTTCTGCATCTTTTGTCATCTTTACCTGCATCATTAAGAAGAGTTTTAAAAATCTTATTTCATAAGGATTTTGCTTAAATGTACACTACTGCACCATAGCATCACAGTGAATATTAGATGCTTATAGGCAACATAATAATAAAAAACAATAAACTGAAAAGTAATGCATGGAGCGCGACACAACTCATGTTTACGGTCACAGAACAACATAATCTATTCACTGTAATCATCAGTGTCAAGAGTGAAACAGGTAACTGCCTGGATTTGTGCAAAACTGCACTTTTAAATTAACTACATTAGGGCTAAATTGCTACTCAAGAACCAAATCTTTGCTATCACTGAATTAAATTTGCAATCAATAGCTCAGATAACTCCTTATAGAAGGGTCAGGCCCCAGGTATCTTCTCAGGTCATTACTATTCCTTCTCCTAAATATGGCATTGAACGGCTCCCTTTTAGCTGACTGTACAATGCTGAGCATGTTAAGCATACTTAGTGAAATACACCAGCTCCTCCGCTTGTGAACACAGATAAAATTAATGGTTCTTCCTTAATAAAAAGTCTGTTTTGAACTATGTCATGCTCAATAAAACATTTGCATTTACTCATTCAGCAGACACTTTTCTCCAAAGGTACATACATCTCCAAGAACAATACAAAAAGAGCATCACATTTATTCATTTAGTACAGGCTTTTCTCCAAAACAACTTCCAATGAACACTTTGCAGTATTATCAGCTCACACATTCTCACCCAAGGTGACTTCCAATGGTAGATGTAGTATCCACAATATGGGCCACTGTGCCCCCACATTGCTGCATTACACCAAAGGAGAAATTTGGATGCAGACATAATTCTTGAGTACAATTTGTCACATACTAATTTAGAATGAAAATGTAATAATGCAGACATCCCTTGATTTGTGTGTTACTATCTGTAAAAGTACAAGACATAGCTACAGTACATTTATTCACTTAGCAGACACTTTTCTCCAAAGCACCTTAAAATGGATACTATGTAGTGTTACTAGCCCACACACCTTATTCACTAAGGTGACTTACACTGCTAGATACACTACTTAGAATGGGTCACTCATCCATACATCAGTGAAACACTCTCTCTGTGACACTCACACACTGTGGAGGAACCTGAACAGCATGTCTTTGGACTGTGGGAGGAAACCAGAGTACCCAGAGGAAACCCACGCAGACACAGGGAGAACATGCGAACTCCACACAGACTGAGCGGGGATCAAACCCATGCTCTCTCCTACCACCCAGGAGCTGAGACAGCAGCACTACTTGCTGTGCCACCCAGCTGCATCAAATAAATAAAACAAGACTATTTTAATAACATATGTTCAAACTGGAATTAAATTTTTAAAAAATAAAGTCTCACAAAAGTGAATTGGAACTCTAAATTGCCTGTAGTGTGTGTTTCAGCATGTCTAACACTAAGTCACTCTGGGTGAAAAGGTGTGGGCTCATAGTACTACACAGTGTTCACTGGGAGTTGCTTGGAGAAAAGCATCTGCTAACTGAATATATGTAAATGTAAAATGACTGAAAAAAAATACTCTACATTGTCTGTACAAACCATTTTCAATGCCAACTTTTTTACTGATTCACCCTTATAAACATGTACAGATTTCATCATCTTGTTATGTTTTTAATTGTGATACTCAGGATACTCCAAAGAGAGCAACAGAGAAACACCACTAATTTTTAATTTTCTCCTTTAAAGTAGTCAGCATTAAAAGATTATAACTGAAGTCTTTCTTATCCCTTCCCTCATCAAATCAATAGAGACTGATTCATTAGGACATTCATTAGATCCCAAATTCAGTTATTCAATTACATTTTGAAAATACTCAAATAAATGAAATATCATCAGCAGATATCAAACACTCAGTTCAATGCACAAAAAACTTCCAACATTCAATTTTCACTCAACTGTTTATGCAAAAGAGGAACTGTCACAAGATCAGACATAACCCTGAAGACTTCTGGTACTTCACACAGTTCCAAAATACTTGGTACAGGCTTAGACCTGTAGTAGCAATAAAGAAACTAAAAGAAGGCATCTGCATGGAAGCTGCCAACAAGAGAAGCTGTGCACTCATCTTTTTTTTGCCCTGCTTTTACATTAAGCACTTGTATTACATCACATGACATTCAAATAACATTTCAATCAGGACTCATTAAGTGCCAGCATATTTAGGACCAAAACCAGGATTCACTGGGGTGGGTCATGGATTAGGACAAAAATCACCAGCTTTTAGCATTGACAGTGAACATTTCAAAGAAAACACACAGGGAAAAAAAATTACAGAGAGTGGCTGAATTACTGGACACCCCCTCTAAGAGCAACAAGGTTCAAAGTGGAACAGAAACAAGTATTCCTGCATATAGATAAGAAGCACAAATACATGAATGTATTAACAACTGCCAGCCTCAAGTTGACTCCTATACCAGCGTTAATCACTTTTGGCCCAGTGGTCTAATTGCTTCTGTCCTCTTCCCTTCCTACAGGCATACCTAATTTATGCATGAAAAAGACAGAGAAATTACAGCCACGCTAAGTAGAAAAACAGCCGCTAGTTTTAATTCATTTTTGTTTACCGGTAGGAAGCTAACCAAACTCAGTGTACAGCTTCAATTATGTTAGAACTTATTATTTAGTGCTGATCAAGATTATTTAAATAGTGCTGCAGGAAGCTCAAGAATGCCTGTAGTAGTCATATGGTGTGGGTGTACATGGTACGCCAACCTGAATATTAATGGAGTTTTAGCATCGCAGGTAAAGTATGTGAAATTTTGAAAAGCCTGCCAGGATGAAAGTGCAACCTTTAGAAGTGTGCCAAAAGAAAGTTAGGGTTTTGCCCAGTCCTGAGTCAATATAAAAACTACTGGTATCACACTTTTAACCTAATCCTTACCAGCTTTCCATTGACTATTTCTATTCAACAAACATCTCTGCCGATCCTTTCACGTAAGAAGTATTTGACAGGCAGCACAAAATTCCGGCGAGACAAAATTTAAAAAATAATAGCTCTGCAGCTAGTAACTTATTTCACTAACAAAAACATGCTTTGACTAGTATGATAATTTCAGTTTACTCAATCAAGCATCATTTATTAATCACCAAGCAGGAACAAAACCCAACATATGCAGTGGCTTCTCTTGGACATAGGATGAATACTGCAAACCTAAAGATTTAAGAAAAAAACCTCCAGATTTTGTTCTCGAGCACCATAGCGCAATTATTATCATTTGCAAAACACATTTGTACGTTCTCCTTCCATCAACAATGTGTTAGCATTACAAGACATCTTAAACAGATCATAACAGTTATAAACGTTATATTATAATCTTTTAAAATAATAACAGTATTAATTACATTTCTTAAAAGACAAGGAGATGTAATCAAATACACATGAAGGCATCCTCATCCATACAACAAACCCCCTAGGCTAGTGTGAGTAAATACCTATCATGACTAAAAAGGATAACACAAGACTTAGTGTCCACAAACACCGCTATAACTTTTGTACACCACCTAAAAGATTTTTAAAAAATTTTATTTTACACACACAAGTAATTTTTTTAATAAAAACCTTTATTAACTGAAATAAAAAACAGACCACCTTCCCAACCCATTTAGTGCGTCTCAGGGTTTCCTCCCAACATTTTCCAACAGACACTCACCCCCTCATAATTCCCGGGAGTCTTCACAACGGTTGAACAAATATTTCACATTTTACCCACAATCCTTAACTATTTACAATAACATTCCCGCCCAACAATATCACACCCCACAGTAACGCGGGATCCGTGTCCCAGCTCAAAGAACGAGGCTCGAGCATTTCACATTTAACTTCGGTTATACAGCTAATGCTAGAAAAAAAAGTCAAAACTTCACTCAAAGTGCACAGATTATCGTCGATTCGGCAGCGATCTGCCCACATCGTACGGCGCCCAGAAACAAAAATCAAAATGGCGACAAAGAAAATGGCGCCAACGGTGAAACCCTAACGGGAGTAAATTTTCCCCCAATGATTACCGCAGATTAAAGAAAGTGATAAAAAAGACACCCACGATTATTTTGGCACAGGAACGACAGGAATTGAATAACGGTTATAGCTGAAGTCATTTCAGGGAAATAATAAACTTTTAGGGCATATCGTCTAAGTATCGACGTTGCGTTGGTGGCTGGACCGTCGATTTTACTTCCTTGTAAATCCCTTTCCATCTTAGTCCATCCAGGATATATTATTCTTACTACTCAGCAGAGAAAAAAACAAACTAAACAGCAAAATACGTACCTCCATGATTTGGAATCATCCATTTCTGTAATACTGATATATTGAAAGAGCATAATACCAAGGTTTCGCGCGCTACACATTCCCTTCCGCGGATTGGTTCTTCCTCTCAATAACACTCACTATCATATCCCTCCGCCCCATGCACACAAATTAGTTCCTTTTTTTTTTTGTACCATCACAGGAGGAATTCAGCAGGGCATCACTGTGTTTATTTTCTTTTTTATGCAGTGAATATCCACAGTGCCAAAACGAATTAATTCGTGAGGAACCATTTAATTATTCACATCTAGATTTATGAGTGATCTACTTTCTATAAAGTGGTTTCAAGTGACTGATGAAAACTGCTTAATGCTCATTAGGATTGAATAATGTGGTGTGTTTTGCATTTCCGACTATTTTGACTACATGATTTTTTTAATAATCACATTTTTTTCAACTTCATTTCATAACATAAGAATAAGAGTGAAAACCCTCCAAAATTCTACATCACAAATCACAAACACAAAATCACATCCAAACATTTCATCATAAAAACATTTCCCATCATAAACATGGCAGAGCGTATTCGCTCATCTGAACATCATCTCATTTCATTAATACAAGGAGTGATACACATCGAAGATAAAGAACAAGTATAAATATCCACTATGACAAGAAAACCTGGGACTTGAAAACACTTGATCATTAAAAGTGTTTTAAGAAAAACAGCAAAATAAAAAAAATACATCTGTGTGTTACATCCACAAGAAAAGTACCCAAGCACCCATGTCAAACTTCTACACTCTGATTTCACTCTGCCATCAAGAACCACAAACATCCACACAACAGACATCTAAAACTTCTCCAGGACTCTTTCCCAGGCCCTGACGAATTGAACCTAGGGGGGAGACCCCATCCGAGACAAACCAATAACTAATAAACCCAAATGATCAGGTACCACTGTGGAGGAAGGAGGATCTTATCGGCCCTTTTGGGGGGTTGCAGTCAAAACCGGCACCCTCAGCGCAGTACCGGTGATCAACCCAGTCTCCCTCCTGTGCCTCTTCTTCTTTCTGGTCACTCCCGCAAAATCCCATGAGCTATCCGTGCGACCTCAGCACCCGCCACTGGTCCTCGCTGCTCCACTGCGCCACCAGACGAAGGCTGGGCTTCCATACTTTTTTCAATCACATGCTCGTTTTTTGTCGATTGAAATCCATTTATTGAGCCGTCCATCCAGCCATCCATGCACTGTCAATGACTGCTTACCCAATTCAGGTTCACGGTGGTCCGAAGACTATTACAGAACAACAGGATATGAGACAGGGTACACCCCGGATGGGATACCAGTCCATTACAGGGCAATATGCACACTAAGGGCACTTTGGCTTCACAATCTGAGGTACATGCTTTGAACTCAAACTAACACTAACGCAACACATAGATAGTTCGATTCGAATCAGACTCAAATGTTATGATATTCACTTTGCTCATCTGAAACAGCTATAATTATTATAGAAAGTGGCATCAAGTTGGGTATTTGCTCCTGTAGGTTTGCTGCCTTGTATTCTGAAGGTTCTTGGTTTGAATCCCACTCTTGCGACTTACCATACTGATAGAGTAAAGGTGTCCTGCTGTATAAATAGGTAAATCATTGTCAAGATGATTATGTAACACTGCAAGGGACCATGGACAAAGGTGTCAGCTAAATGAAGGTTAATAGTGTTAAAGTAAATGTGTTAAAAGTATTCCTTTGAATTATTGTCTATGTGAACAGATGTGGTCATTGCCAAGACTTAAAATAAATGTGAGCCTCAAAGAGACAACAGTTTGCCCTGGACACACAAGTAGAGGCAAATAGGTGTGGATGTACAGCTTCAGGCAATGGTGAAAACAGTGACATACTTTATTCTAAATGAATTATGAGTATTGTAAACATTTTTAAGGGGGTGCGGTGGCGCAGTGGGTTGAACCACAGTCCTGCTCTCCGGTGGGTCTGGGGTTCGAGTCCCGCTTGGGGTGCCTTGCGGCGGACTGGCGTCCCGTCCTGGGTGTGTCCCCTTCCCCCTCCGGCCTTACGCCCTGTGTTGCCGGGTAGGCTCCGGTTCCCCGTGACCCCGTACGGGACAAGCGGTTCTGAAAATGTGTGTGTGTGTGTGTGTGTGTGTGTAAACATTTTTATTAAGGGAGTGGGCAAACTAATGGGTGTCCCAGGACAGGACTGAGAGCAGAGTTTGTCCTTTGGACAAACCTAAAGGTATTTAAACATAATTTATTCAGTAAAGAAAGGTACCTTGAAATGAAGCACTCGACAGACAAGTGAAGAAGTGAACATTAACATTATATTACATATTAAGACAGGGGTGCGGGGGTGCAGTGGTGCGGTGGGTTTGTCCAGGTCCCACTCTTTGGTGGGTCTGGGGTTCAAGCCCTGCTTGGGGTGTCCTGTGACAGACTGGCGTCCCATCCTGGGTGTGTCCCCTCCAGCATTGTATCCTGTATTGTCAGGTTAGGCTCCAGCTCACCACGGCCCTGCTCAGGACAAGTGGCCTCAGCCAGTGTGTGTGTGCATATTAAGAAGTGAACCTAACAGTCAATATAAGTAAACTATAAATGATCATTTTCTGGAGTTCAGTGTGTATAAGATAATTTTCCATGTACAATATAGGTTGCGTTTTACATTTTTTTAATAGCTTAAAATGTGAGATGTCAAAACAGCTGCAAGGAGACGTACTGCCTGTGGGCACGAACTCTCCTTCAGGCTGCAGTGTTGACCTGACCCTTAGGTGAGTTCCTTAGGCTAGCTTCTGTTAGATGGCACCACCCGACAAAGTGTACAGCGGCAGAGCTAACCTGGCTCTTGCCCTCAGGCACAGTTAAAGGCATGCTTTGCCCTGAAAATGATATCCATGTCTTGTTATTGCCATCCTCCATAAATGAGGAACCATGGCTTCTCCTGAAATTTGTAATTCTAAGGGCAGATAAGCAATTAAAAGTACATTGGATTTATTATTTGCACTTTGGTCTACAAACGTCAGAATATATTAGCATCTCTATGCCAATGACATGTCAGAGTACAATAATCCAATTTGACTGTGGTACAGTGCCCAATGAAATATACATTTTTAATGTTTTTAACAAAGTCGGGAGCTAAACCAAATCTTTGCATAGAAAAAATGTAATGTATTAGAAAAAGGTCTTCCACAGTCTCTAGTGATCAGTTTCAAGGTAGAAACTGTGCCTCTATTTATGGCAATGAGTCAGGAACAAAAAAATCAGTTGCTCTCAGTTCAATCTAATGGTGTGGTGGATCACAAGGGATTCTCTCCATCGTATGAGCATAGAACATGTGTTTTTTCTTTGTTTCCATTTGCTACCTAATAGCCTCTTCCTGCTACCGGAGTGGCTAATGCACCGTGGCCTTCACAGAGTTGCATTTTTATTTGCCTAGGCAAAAGGAAATTACTAAAAAGACTGCACCACGTACAACATTTAATATTTAGTGATTATCATCTTCTTATTTGCACAGAAGTTTGAATTCCCTTAACTGAACCAGAGGAATGTTTTGCTTATCTCTTTACCTGACAAATGGCATCAGCAATAACATCGAGATCAGCTTGTTCATGGTACCAAGAAATAATCACATATTCACCTGATAAACAGAATTTCATGTGGATTTCAGTAAAAAGCAGAGTGGAGAATATATTTAGATATTTTCTAGTGATCACTAATCTGCAAGTGCATACTTTTCCACTGAATGTTTTTTTTTTTAATGTAATTTCTTATGCAACCATAACCCAGTTAACAGTACAGATCAAAGGATGAGATTCCAGTTATTCCTAAAAGGCAGCTGTATTGCTAAAATTAATA
Organism: Scleropages formosus; assembly: GCF_900964775.1. Taxonomy (NCBI): domain Eukaryota; kingdom Metazoa; phylum Chordata; class Actinopteri; order Osteoglossiformes; family Osteoglossidae; genus Scleropages; species Scleropages formosus. Next base: position 15,456,200 of record NC_041827.1, read on the forward strand.
TTTATAATAATATCTTTGTTATTACATTATACAAACGGAAATGACAATGGTAATATTAAAATTACAACAGCTGTAAAAGGGGAGATGATTCATTATTTCCTTTAAATTATTAGAAATATAGATTGAAGTATATAGTTAACATCTATGTGGACACTTCTATCCTGCTGAAACTATATGAAGGTAATTCAGTGGTTCACTAGTACTTGCTTGACAGGGCTACCTGCAAAGTATGCCTCTAGAAGGTTCACATGCTCTTACTAATTCGCAGGATTTTCTGTTAACTGAGTGACTTAACAGGTTAGCGAACAGAAGAGAAGCAAAACTGTAAGAATGGATTTTCAAGAGAAAGCATTCCTTTTTTTCCTAATATGATGCCTGTTGTGTCGGTGCCCGTTGTTACTTGTGTTCTCCTCCAGAAAGACTTTGTTCCTGGGGGTGACATGTAAACTAAAAACCAGATAATGTTACATTTGAATATAGATAAAGCGCTGCATGATTGCACATTGTGTACTGTATGTATTGTACATCTACATTTAAAACTATTCACTCAGAACAAGTCTTTTTTAAGGCAATTTAGAGAATGAGTGTAATGAAATGAATACATATGTACAAAAATATGAGAGGGATCCACCTCTGTGTAAGGCAGAGATTTGCTTATTAGTTCTGAACAATTTATAGTCCATGTTATGCTTATTGATATTTGATGGACTTTGGATGACATCCATAGAAAACACAGAAGCACATGTATAGCCTCATCTACATTCAAAGGTGACAATTCTACATTGTAGGGGTTCCAGATTAACTGATGTTGCCTCCAAGAAGAAAATGCATTGCGTATGTACTGTAGCTGATAATAACCATGTCAGTCTAATCAGTGCATATTAGAGCTTTGTCAAACCTCTGTAGGTTTGTATAGTGAGCCCTGGCGAGAGTGTGTCAATTCCCAGAGGCCAGATGTGATTATGAAGCTTAGATAACGCTCCCTCCCACTGACCCCTTTCCAGATCTGGGAAAAAAGATTGCAAGAGGTCTGCACCATCACAACGAACACTTCCTACCCGCATTATCCGAACGTGAAAACATCTGCAGTAATAGAGTAAAAATATAGCTGAAAATATTACCTGTAATTTCCATCCATTGTTCTTTGTGAACTTTCATCTATTCAAAGACCACATAGTGGTGGGAAGAAACCTTGGACACTAATAAAAGAATCCATACCCAGCATGTTCAAATTCATTTTTCAACAGGCAAAGAAGCACCCAGGAGTAAGTTCTTTTTTCTACTATTCTGCTGTTTGTATAGACGTAGAGTATTATGACATTGTTATTTACTGACCCTATAAATTTCTCGAAGTCTGTATTTAACAAATATTATCTCAATGTCTTTAGTTCCTTTGTAATTAGGTTTAAACTAAACAGATGAAACAGGCCTACTTAAATCCTAACTCTGGGCAGTTTTTGCCTGGATATTACACGTATATATGGGTTTAGATTTGTTTGCGGTTGTGTAATTGTTCACTTACATTATTCCTATTATGAAAAAACAGGTGTGTCATTAAAACAGCTTGAATGTTCAACAATGAATTGCCAGCACAACCCAACAAGGACCGGACCAGTGGTTCCTCATAATGAACCAAGGAAGCAAGAAATTGCACAAATCTCAGATTTTAATCATGGATTCATTGGTTACTGTAAATTTTCATTAACGATAGAACTATGACGTATGAGGCAGTTAACGTAAATATACAAAAAAACTGGGAGCTGCGTTTGCTGGTGAATTAGCATATAATGCTGTAACGTAAGGAGACTGAAAATACGAGTTGGTTTAAAATGAAATTTTATGAAATCATTTAGTGAACACTGCACGCACAATGTGTATATTATATAATATATATTTATAAAGAGGCCAGCATAAAAACTGAGAATCCGAGTCGGATCTGACCCAGATTTTTAAAAGAGCAGTTGGCTTGAGCCCAAATTCGAAAAAGATGTAAAGATGGGACGCTTAACATAGATCATCAGGGGCGGTTTTCTAACACAAACTCTTAAGAAGCACTTATTCTCTGTAGTGAAGAACGTATTCCTTCGACTATTAAATCCACGTCACTGTTGGGCTGGAGCTTAAAGCGTTGCTCCTCCCGTCTGCAGCCTCTTTTGGAGCCTTATTTGCGTCCCTGTCCGCAGCCCTCTTACTGCAGCCGGTCTGCATCCCCGTCTGCAGCCTCGTTTTCGGTCGGTCTGCATCCCCGTCTGCAGCCTCGTTTTCGGCCGGTCTGCATCCCCGTCTGCGGCCTCGTTTTCAGCACGTCTGCATCCTCTTTTGGAACCGTATTTGCATCCCTGTCCGCCGCCCTCTTATTGCAGCCGGTCTGCATCCCTCCTCTGCAGCCTCGTTTTCAGCCGGTCTGCATCCCCCGTCTGCGGCCTCGTTTTCAGCCGGTCTGCGTCCCCCGTCTGCAGCCTCGTTTTCAGCCCGTCTGCAGCCTCATTCGCAGTTCCGCCTGCGAAGGTCCGAAACGTGACCGTGACATATGAAGTTGAATAGTGTTGACAAGCGGCTCTCGAACCCTTTCGACAATATATTCACGAATAAACATCTTTCATCCCTTCACAATGGCCTAATTGACACATCACATGTACTAGCATGTCTAACACATAATAACTCAGCTTCGTAGATGCCCTCTCGGAAACAGGATACGTGGGAATTGACGCAAATTTACGTAATTTATCGAGAATGAATAGCTTTTATCAACACAAGAATATTGCATTAGGACAAAAAAAGTGGCAGAATGAGAGTACATGACTGACATGACTGAGGCTCGACCTACTGCTCTAGTTTCTGTCCGTTAACTACCTCCGCGGTTCATTTGTTTGCCTAGACATTTAATCATCATGTCGTCGTGCTGAATGGCGATGAGAAGTCTGAGGCACAGTACTGTACACACAGCTTTTTGTTTAATATTTCCTTTTAAACTAGCAGGCTTTTAATTTTTGTTTATCTTAATAAGAGAATTTTCATGTCCCAGGGGACTCCTTCCATGAACACCCAGCAGCTGCACAAGGAAATGTGTAAATTGAGAAACAAAAAGTGGGCCATATATACATATATAAATATATGCGTGTGTATATATATATATATATTGCCCCCGATGCATATTGTATTATATTATCATTTAGACACTTCTGGGGGCCTTTTTTAAAAAATCATTAAAGTGATGCTATATCATTACACTTTTTAAAATAAAAGTGCTATATATATATATATATATATATGGGGGTTTTGTGTAGCACACAAATTGGAGAATAATATAGGTGAAACTTTTTTTTTTTTAAAACAAACAGTTTACAGCACCAAATGTGCTACTTCCTTTTATTAAAGTCACCCAGCATTAAAATGTGACGGTGTCAAAATAATTACAAATAAATAAACGAAGCGCTCCCGGTTTTACATTTACATTTACATTTATTCATTTAGCGGACGCTTTTGTCCAAAGCGACGTACATCTCGGCAAAAGTACAATTCATGCATTACGTTAAGAGAAGGAGACGTAGCTGCAGACATGTGACTCAAGCAAACCTAGTTTGTCACCTACCACTTGCTGCACCGAGGTTCATCGTTCATGTAGGTGCATAAAACACAGGATAGACAAATCCCGATACCCTCCCACCAATTTTTTTTTTTTTTTAATATTATTATAAGATACACAAATAAGCAGTTTTACATAAATTTCTTTGAAAGGACGTAGTGACACAACGCACGGCTTTTAAGAGTTCGGGGGAGAGATGGTGCGAGCAGTGGGATGCCGGCGATGCTCCCTGGCCACGTGAACACATGGAGTTTTACATAACGTAACCACTCTAATTTGAACCCGTGGTCGAGCACTGTGGGCCACACCCGAGAAAATCGGAGGGCTTGCCGGCCGGCGTTGCGAGAATGCGGCCGCCGTGCTGATTGAAAGTTGGAATTTCGCAGCTCATCTTCGTTTTGTGTTTCCATCCTAATCCGTGTCTTTTGCGAACAAACTATGGCCCCGTCGCCTGGTCTCTCCGTGATCCTGTCACTCAGGTTGACAGGCAGCGAGGGGAGCACAGGAGCTCGCCTGGCGCGGGGAGCCAGATCTCCTCTCTCTTTCGTAGCGTCCTTGCCCGCTCAACCCAGGCTGACAGGAAGGCGCCTCACATGGCTGCTGTCTCATACATATGGAAGAGCAGCCGGCGAGGGAGAAGAATAACAACGAACACACTTATGTACACAGGCACGCTTGGACAAATACACATACACACACATGCACATAAACTTTACTGTGGTGAAGAAGGTTTGCTCTCGAAACACGTGGCGTTCACACACGCCTATACAAGCACCGCCAAAGCCAAAATTAGGAGAGCGCTTAAGAACGTCTAGAGGCCATCTTCATGCGGCCACGCTATGTTCATCTTCGCAGTTTTGGTCGCTTTGAGAATCCCTTTCTGTGTCTTCATCTTCTAGCTCATCCCCCAGTTTATCTTCATGATATTAGGAATGGGGGGGGCTACCTTGTACCTGATACGGCTTGCTAGAGGACCCCATGTCAGGTAAGGCCATCCTTGTCCTTATGCAATAACAAAGATATCCCTAACCTTCTATTGAGTTCTCGATTTTTATAAGAAATGTTTATATTGTAAATTAATTCAGTTAATGCAAAAAGCTGGTTCAGGATTATGATTACATCTGTTCGTTACAAGAATTACGTGTATGCAGTGAAAGTTGAAAAATTTCTAATCCTATGTTCAATTGTCAGAACTAATCTTATTAATACTCAGAAATTGTATGTGATTAAGAACTAAAAAATTGCTTTTGGTTAATAATTACTTTCTGCTAATTCACATTTTCAGGTTAAGTTTAGAAGATTGTTTTTCAGCTTTTGGTTGCATACATAATGCTCAATTACACGTTTTGTACTCCTTCTGAGAAGTTCGTAATACTTTACCCACTTCTTCAGATAGCATCTTGACACGCAAGTAGCCAAGAAAAAATGAGCACAGACAATAAGACACTCCTCAAAAATCTCAGATCAATTACTGCTGCATGTCAATGATCTCATTTATTTAAGGCTGCCACACAGTAATACTTTTCATTATTTCCACTGTCTTTCAGTATGTTTTCTGCCCGTCTGTCTTCTGTATACAGAATGGCATGAATACAAATGAACGATTATCACACTTGTCATCACTTCTTTATGAAATGCCTGACATTATTTTATCATTAATGGTGTGATTGATGAAACGGCCATTTCTTGGTTTTAACAGCTTTCTTATTTTTCCATATTCAGGCAACGTGGTTATAAAGGCTCCGATTCTGGTTGTTCATCTTTAAGTACCCTTTGTTTATGCTTGGCTCCTCACTTGGTCATTATAAGTACACTCTGTGCCATGTCCGTGTGAGAAGGGGGCTTAGTTAATGAATTGCAGATGCCTGCCAAGGCATGACCGGATTGACCTCCTCTCATAATCACCTCTCTCTCTCTCACTATGTGACCTGGCCTCACCCCGGTGTGGGCAGCTGGGACAGAAAGAACAACCCAGAGCCCTGGAACAAACTCAGCCCAACATATCAGTACAAGGTGAATTCTTTTTCCATACTAATCCTGTCTGGCGAGAGATGGGCCGAATGATCACCCACGCTCATGGCTCTGTTTTCATATGGAGGGACCGACAGCCCCGAGCTAAACCGTTTATGAAATGTGTATTAAATGTTTATTAAACGTTACGATTAAGCGCGTCTAAAAAAAAATTAATACGTGTTTATTTGAATATGCCCTTAGCATCTCAGATGCGTTTTAAGAATTTAATCCATGCACTCCAGGTACACTTCTGTCATGCTTGAATATATTGGTCAAAGATGCTGAGTAAGGGCATTGCCCCAACCCAGTGATAAAAATTCAACAACAAAAGGAAGGAAGAATAAAAAAATAGGACCTCATAAAGGACCAGTACATATTGCAGACGGAATTTCAATGGTTTTCAAAGCCGAATCTCATGCTTGTGTAATGAAAGTCACGGCAGATGAAAGGTCATGGCACAGCATGTTTAATTCTCAGTAGCAGGCAAAGGTCGCACATCGAAATTCCACTGCAGTCTGAACAGTAATAATGAACAAGGGGGAGGAGGGACGAGGGAGATGACAGCCAGCTGATCAAAAACAATATGCAGGAGGAAAATAATCATTGAAGAAGGGAAAACGTGTCCTCTGTCACGAATGGGGAGATATACTGTATAAGCTGTACATGACATATGCAAAGAGCGTTCCTGAGCACTTCCTCAAGAAAAAAAGAAAGGTGGGAAATAAACAAACACGCTCCGAATTGGGGACCATCCTAAATGAGAGGAGGGAATGGGCACTGTTAGTGTTTTCCTCTCCTAAAGACACACAGATGAACTTAATTTAAGCAAAACATATTCAAATGTATTCTCTTCCAGTTGGTGGCCGTCAGCACGGACTACAAGAGTCTGAAAAAGGAGGGCCCTGACTTCTGAAGGTCTTTACTGTCATTCCAGGGGCACACGGTGAGGTAGAGCCCCCCTGTCACCATGCGCTCCTTGTGCCGGTGTGACACTTTCCTATTTTGTAGCTTTATTCCACATCTTTCGTTAAGCTTTATCGATCAGGGTTTCCCTCAGTGCTCCATTGGTGTGGTGGTCTGCCAAACCTCAGTTTTATGCTGGCACACCGGCAAATTTAAAAACACTTCGCTGTGTGATGCTCAAGTTAATCCTTTGAGCTCAAGGTCAAACAGAGAACACTAAATACAGTAACTGAAACTAGTATAATTGGAGATCACAGAGAGGAGGTATTACGATTTTATCTTTTTTCATAAATTTAATTTTATGTGAAAGTAAATAATTTGCTTACCACCAGGGCTAATGAGATTTCTGAAATAAACCCTGATGAAACAAGACCTAGTAGACCTACTTTATTTGTACCTAAGTAGTAAATATATATCTACTCTAAGTAGTTTTATGCTTGTGTAAATGTTTCTTACAGTTGACCTCATGCGGTTTAATTCATATAGATTCGTATGACAGAAAAAGTACAAATTAATTTATTCCCTTATGCTTATAGCACATGTAAAACTGAACCTTGCTGCATCCGATTATACCTCTTGACATACTAAATATTCTCGATGCAACTGTGTTTCTTTTGCATTCTGGAGAGATGAACGGAGAAGCTGCATTCGTGCTCTTAGGCTAATTCACGCAATATACGAGTAAACTGTCACCTCATCGGAGCGCGTCTATGCTTTGATGGCTTCCACCCTTGTAATAAAAATGTATTCCTACCAATCCGTGTGTGTGCATCGCCTTAGGAAAAGTCATAGCAACTATTCACTTGAGTGGGGCAGCAGGGGTCCTAAGCACTCGGAGTCAAATAGTTGTGCCCCTTGTTGCAATGCAAACGAGCAGGACCAATTGTCCGCCTTAACGCAGCACTCTCGCCCGTGGCCTGCCGCACGCTGACAAGTAATCACGGAGGCCGAGGCATCACACCAGCAATAATCACCAGCCCACAGATGTGCAGGGCCAGTCGTGTTCAACCACAAGGCGACGCATGTAATTGCATTCCCCATATTTGTTATTTGCATTCCCACAATTCATTTTCAGACCACCAGCAATCTGCACGCTCTATACTTGTCGTTATGATGCCGAAATCAAAGAACTGATGGATCGTCTAAGGAATACTCTTAAAATTTGAATGAATGACCCATTGAAAATTGAGCTGTTTTTCATAGGAGCTTCGTTCACCTTTCCACAAAGCACGCGTAGTTCTCTGTTCAAAATTTAACAGAATGCTTGTTTCAGCACACCCTACCCTCTTTGTTTTATTTATTAAGTAGAAGAAATTACACACACACACACACACACACACACACACACGCACATTGTCTGAAGTTGCTTGGCCCAAGTGGGGTCGTGGCGAACCGGAACCTAACCTGGCAACACGGGGCATAAGGCTGGAGGGGACACATACAGGATGGGACACCAGTCAATCACAAGGCACCCCAAGCGGGACTCGAACCCCAGACCCACCGGAGAGCAGGCCCTGGCCAAACCCACCGTGCCCCCAGGAGAAATTACATTCTCTGTTTTTTTGTGTCATGGCTATACAATAGTGTCAGGTGTTAGGAGGTAGGATGAAAAAAACGGGTGCAGGACAACTGCAGATGAAGGAAATTTTAGTTGTTAACAACAGGAAAAACCAGAAAATAAACTTAGCACTCAGGGTTCAAACTAAAACTTCACTCAAGCTAGCTAATGATGTTCTGAGTCAGTGTACTTCCTTAGGTAGCCTTACTACAAGACCAACAATGAGTTGCTGTTGTCTGAAAAGAGAGCAAAAAAAGAAGACGACGGATAAATGTATTTTGTATATTTTGCTTGTCACCTTTCCACTGTCCTCCAGATCATTGGTTTTACAGCAGATACTTCCAGTAGGCACATAATGTAAAGTCTTTCTCGAGTTCTGATTTATCTCACAGGACTCGTGTTGCTCAAGGTTTGGCTTTACATTCGTTACAGTCCTGCTTGGTTGTACTATGATGGACTGGTGTCCCATCCAGGGTATACCCTGTGCTTCCTGGAGAGGCTTCAGACAAGTACAATTTGCACAAGTGGTTAACAATAGCGGGTTAGTGTGCGAGTGCTTAGCCGTACTGCCGTACTCCAGGCCATAAGTTGCCTTTGCGAACATCACCCTGTAGATAATCACAACAGAAGTCAGACCAGAAAGCTAGAGTTAGTATCACAATGAATGGTCATCCACTGCAGCATCATTGACGAAGATGAACTGCCTCTATCATCTCTCCCGGTGACATTAAAGACCATAAAAATGTATTTTAGGAAAGCACTTCTTTTTCTATCAGTGAATATTTGCCTACCTGTGCCTGTAGCTTCCTGCTCAGGCCTCTAACCCCAACTTGAGTGCATCTATTGATACAATAAAGGCCCCTGACTGGTCAGGTTTATGGATAAATGGTTCTGAGTACAGTGCAGTTGTCAAAATTTGGAAAGCTTAATCATTTCGTTTCACAGATCAGAGAAGAGAGTGTATTGTAGAGAACTATGATGTAAAATGTTAGTAATATCCAGCCGGTCCACAAACTCAATCTGTTTTTATCTCAAGGAATAAGCCAGTTTCTAACAGGGCTTATTTTAGCTGCCTGGAGTTGTGACACCTTGTGCCTGATAGCGAAGTCAAAACATTGTGCCCTGATTAATATTTTGAGGCATGTGCATAGAACCCTGGCATTCTAAATTACTTTAAAACTCTCCAAATCCAAGCTAGATGGTCCTCATGCAGGAGTCAACATGGATGACTAGGTTATGCTGATATACAGTTATCATGCTATCAGTGTGGTCTTAAAACTTTGCCCATGAGTCTTTGGAATGTGGCAGTGGCTTCGCGTGACCCAAATGGTAGAGCACAATAATGAAACGATCTGTCCGAGGTAGCAAATATGATCTTTTTTCAGCTTGAGGTCCAAAAGAAGTTATCATCCTTTATTAAACTCCTGAGTGATTATGTAGAAGGCAAGTCCCAGTAATGTAATCCGTATATTGACATGGTACAAGCGTTAAAATCTAAAAAGGCAATACATTAGACAAAGTCATTGCAGAATCGCTATAAGCTATCCAGCTTTGGGACTATGACAACAGAACTGGCCTGTGGGCTGCAAAATTCAGTCTCAGAGCTTCCACAGATTACAGCTAATAGTTCCAAATGTCTTCAGCACTGTGCATACACCTTGCTATGATCTAAGGAATTTATTTTTGGCACAAACTCCCACCTGGTCTGCTGTGCTTGTTGGTCTTCCACTATGTCTCTCCTCTATAGATCTGAACAGAGGTATGTTGGGCAGTTGTTTTGAATTTATGACAATGACATCTTTATGCTGTGTCAACTGTTACCTTTTTTAATAAAAACTAATATTTAAGGTGATAATTGTGGAGGCATTAGGATGGATGGGTTTGGGCTTTACCTTTTATGCCACTTGGGAAGGGGGTACATTAATGTGGCTTTGTTAGCCCTTTTCACTACCTCTATCGATCCTTCAGGATCCCTAGGAATCAGATGTTGGATGCATTGTGAAAAAGGTCATGAATGACATAAAAAATATATTTAGACAGTTCCAAGGTAGCAAGTAAAGAGAGGTCTTTAAAAGCCAGTAGACTACTAGGACACGGTGCTAAGTGGAAGCTCCTTCCAGACCTTAAAAGTAAGAAGGGAGAATGAATCTCTCTTTGTGTACATTTGGGGAGAGCAGGAATAGAGAAACAGGGAAAAGGTTGAGTATAGTAGGTAGAGGTAAGAGAAGAGAGGAGCCAATTCATCTACGAATCATTACGTTACACAATTTCTGCATACACAGTTAATGTCACTCTTCTACACACATGAGAAGCCCAAATCAAAAACATGAATCAAAAATTAATTTGACATATACACCTACCTCTTAGATAATTAACATCCTCAACACAATAGCACTGAGCAATTTAGGAACAGGTAGGCTACAGAAATATAGGCTGATTACATTTAACTTTTAACATTTGAATCAACTAAAACAAAAAATTGTACATTTTAAAATAGCTAACAATGTACTTCTCTGACATATATTTAAATGGCCCAATCGGCCCACTTGTTATAGACTTGACCTGCACCTGTTGCACGCCACCCGATATACCATTTTGCTTGTGGGCAAAAGAAAACACTTGCTGGTGTAATTTTCTTTGTAAATGTCATCCACTCTATTATACCGCAAGGCTGCTTTAGGTTTTCTGGACTGATATTTCTGCAGCATGAAGGGAAGTGAGACCTTTTAGACACGTAATGCTTCTTGAACTTGCAATAGGCTTTGGGAAGGGGGAGCAGCTGCTCAACAATGGCATACTGCCCTTTTTTAGGTTTCTTCTTGCACTTGAGCAGCACGAAGATGACTGTCCGGGAAAGCTGGATCCAGTTTACAAAAGTAACAAGGAGAAATTATTAGTAGATAAACCTGAATTTTAATGTGGGAAAAGGGAGAACAAGGGAAAGGTCCACACGAACAACTAAATAAATACTGAGCCAGTGAACGGAAGGGAGCAGCAGAGGCTGATGAGCCATGGAGCCTGATTTGCCCTGGGCAGATGCACAAATTTAGCAGAGATGATAGGTTCCTACTTCTCATATCCCAGGCCCAGCAGTGGCCTCAGCATGTTTATGCCATTTGACTAAAATCCCAGTGTTTCACTCCAGGCTCTCGCACATTGTTAAGACCTAGTGGTTACAACAAACAGTGCAGTAGGACATTATTTTGTATAGGTTTTAACATCCTATATCATTTATGGATGAAACTGAGGTCTCCAAATGTCTGCTCTTAAGATCTTATCAGCTGTTTATGGGGAAGGTGTTGGACATGGAAGGTGTGTCGTCTCTCACTCTCCTACTTCCCAGTTCCACTATGTGTCAATTGTGTGGGATCTTCCAGCTTTATTTCTACTTCATCACCTCTCAGATATGGTTCTCAATGTGCTAATTGATGTGTGGAATGCTTTCTCTCTCCGAGTGATCACTATGATCTTCCACCTTCAAATCCTTTGGGGTTTTTTTTTTCCAAGAAAGGACACAGCTTGACAGTTAAATAATAGTTAAATTTGAGGAATAACAGCATCTCTTCCTGTGCTGTTGTTTCTCAAACTGCCACGGCATGTTACAAAGGACTTTATTTATGACATTGACAGCCCTTTGATAGTAGCCTGAACTGTTGATCAAATTGACAGATTCTTTCCTGGTGTATGAAACATTTCTATGCAGTGTTTTTCAACAAGTCCACCAGAATGCGCTACAGAGTAGTTTACAGGGATTCTTCACATTGCTTCCTGGTTCTGAAATTCTGTTCTACTGCATATTGGTATAAATAGATTGGACTGAATTAAAATCATGTGGCTTACTGACACAGCAGGTAACACTTGTCTCCCCGGACAAAGGTTGGACACAGGTTGGAACCCAGCTCAGGCTCTCGTAGAGTTGGCATGTTCTCTCCCTGTTCACATGGATTTGCTCCAGCTGATTCTGTTTTGTCCCAAAGACATGTTTCAGGTGAATATCTGACTTTTTGTGTGTGTCCCATCCAGGTCATATCCTGCCTCATGCCCTGCTTCCAGGAATCACTATGGACCACATAATGTAAAATTTCTCAAATACACTAATCATTAATCCAATTTTCAAATAAACAATCTAGTATATAGATGGTGAGTTTTAAAAAAAGGCACACGTTTGGAGGGCTTGTATGGATAAAACTTAGAAATGCAAATTGTGTGTCCCTGAGGGATGATGCAGAAAAAGGAAGTTTCATACACAAAAATAACAATCAGAGTGGAAAGAAAATTAAAAAGGTTCCTTATGTCAGTCAGACACCAGATCAAGAGAAGGTTGAAAAATGTAAGATTAAAGGCTCCCTGTCCTTAATCACAATAGCAGAGTTAGTTTCTTCCAAAGGCTGCTTCTTGTTTGGGACTTGATACAACTGGCATTAAAAAAAGGCTGAGAGGAATTTGATTTTTGCCGCTTCCTGTCTTTATGTACATGAACATCAAACCAAAAGTCATATTACTAATGGAAATAGACTTACTGTACAATGTTAAAAAGAACTAAAATGACAAAGCATTTTATTAGTATTAAATTTCTATTTATTTCAATACTATTTAGACAGGAGTACCATAAGAAAAGATTAAATAAATTTGCAATTGAGGAAAAACACTGGCTTCCCAGCACTGGACAACAAAACCACCTTAAGAACCAACTGTGATCATCATGGAAAAAAAAAAGCAGAGCCCCAGTGGGAGGTCAGAAGTGAGCAGACGCTGATGTATGAGTTTCCAACCATTCGGAAGCTCCATGGAAGTCGTCCAAGCCAGAACTACCAATAGAAGGCAGACCCTGAGAGAAATTTCTCATCGTCTACGACAAAAACTCCAACACGTACGTAGGGATTTCACAGGCTCCGTGTCGACCCTTCGGCGCCAAAGCCACCCTCTCCCTGTGCTGTGCCTGTACAGCTAGTCAACTCCCCAACAGAGGAAAACCCCTAGAGTTCACTGATGCAGTGCGAAGTGGTAGGGAGGCCCAGGCAACAAAAAGCTACTATAAATACCTTTAGACCACTTATATTACATTACAATCCACGTAAAAGTAATGTATTAAAAGCTTTCGAGGCATTCGTTTTTAGAAAGATAAGACAAAGTCAAGCTATTTAGTATGCCTGTTATAATTGTGGATTTTCTTTCGTTATTACCTTTGTTATTACTTATTTGTGTTACATCAGAAGACTGAAGTTGGATGTTTACCCACCCTTCTGTTAAGACTTCCTGTACAAGAAGCTGAAAGCTCGCTATGAAGTGAAGCCAGAGGGTGAAACAGACGGAGTCCAGCAGCTTCATGCAGGAAAGGGGCTGTCCCGTCCTGCCTACGCTCCATATTTTCCCGGACCGGATTACTAATTGATCAGTCACTCCAAACGGAGCCCCCAGCATCAGCTGAAGTGAGCGACGTTATTATAAAAATTGCATGGCCAGAGAGAGTGCGTCATACCTCAATTACAGCATGAAAACCTTTTCAAAAATAAACCATTTCTAAAGGTTTTCCAGCCACATTAGATAAAACATTTTAGAATATTATTATGAAACTGAATTTAATGTCAAACTTAAAGCCATCTAGAAAATTATTTCTTTAAATTCAGTTGTGTTTTTAATTTTTTGCTTGAGTTCTTTGCAGAGAAAAACAAAGTGGGTCAATGAAGCAGTCTTTGCCTATAGACACTATAAAACTAAGATTTTCAAAACTGTCCAATGAGCCTATGACCCTCACGTGGCACTGGCCACATGACTCGCATGGCTTCAACTAAGACTCAAAATGTTAAAACTGTGTGTTTGCAGCACCACTTGTAGAGTGTCCCCAGTCCTGCCAGCCCCAGAACCTGAACCCCACGTCGCTCTACTCTGCTGTGCTCAGTGATCGAGGAAGCCAGGCATGGGGAAAGGGCGTGCAAAAGCCTCCACGCGCTGCCGCAAGTCTGCAATCTTAGCCATTGTCTCACGATCCTCCAGCAGGAAGGACTTGAACTCTTGCAGTTTTCCTGGAGAAAAGGGAGAAGAGGAGGTGGAGAGGTCACACATCTTTCTGGGGCTGCCACAATTCCCACACTAAACCTTATCATAATGCAAAAGCACATTTACACCACTCGCTTTCGTTTTTACATTCAACGACAAAAATATTACAGGTATCCACAAGTTACTCTATTAAAAAAAAGACAATTCATTGAAATTTACATCCAACATTCACTGCTACTGTATAAAAGTTGCACTGGCTGACATTGTACCTGAACCTTTGACGTTATTGTCAAATTCAAGTCACTAATCCCTACTACACACAGCCCAGCTGTCACCACATTCTCTCGCACCCTTACACTCACCTGTCTTATTCTTCACATCCAAGGCAATCTTGAACCCTTCATCCATGAACTCCACCACCTTCTCAAAGTCAGCTTCTTTGAACTGCCTCGAAGTCAGGGCAGGGGTTCCTGTGACAAATTCAACAGAGCCATGGTTGAATAAATAAAGACTGAGTAAAAACTCTACCCATAGCAACAAAAATAATGACGGCACAGTGCAACTGCAAAGGATCATGCTAGTGAACCCAAGTCTGGAGTCCTTGGTAACAGTACCCAGCCTAAGACCCCCGGGTGTGAGGGCGCTTTTGTCCCCTGGGCAGGTGTTCTTGTTGGCAGTGATGGACACGAGCTCTAGGACTCTCTCAGCTCGAGCCCCGTCCATGCCCTGAGGCCGCAGGTCCACAAGGACAAGGTGATTGTCTGTACCTCCTGAAAAAGGGACCAGGTTAGAGAGGGGAAAACTGCCAACAGAACACTGGAGATATATCAGAGGTGTCTAACTGACAGATACACCAACACTTGGTCAGCTCGACAATCAATCAAATTAATGTACACAGCCCAAGAGTCATTCCCAAAATGCAATTACAGAAGCTTGTCTTCTGGGATTTTACGGGTGTGTTACAGTCCCACTGGACACATCTGCATCAGCAAGTGTAATAATGGTGCTCACCTGACACCAGAGTATACCCTCTCCTGAGGAGGGCATCTGCCATGGCCTTGGCGTTGCGAAGGACCTGAGCAATGTATTCTTTGAACATAGATGTTGAAGCCTGCCGTAAGAGAAATATTTCAGCAGCTGCACTGAAACCGACAGGACAGTTTGAGAAAGATCAGGAGCAACACTCAGCTGTTAAGCGTCAAATGGAAAAAAAAAAAAAAAATCATTTAGTATCCAATCAATCCATGATCTTAAACACTTCACAGAAACCTTAAAAATCATATTTTCAAAATCGTGCTCCAACCTAGTCTGTACCTGACCTTACAGTCAACATTCACATTTACTTTGAACAGTAACTATACGGTGTGTCTCAACTTAACACTCTGGTTGGTTGAGGTTACAACTCTCCAAGATAGGCCCCTTTCTATCCTATTGTGCTCTATCTAATCTAATTCAAGTGACAAGCAAATTTAAGAGAAATAAATAGGGGGGGGTGGAAGTGTCATGTTTACTACTACTTTTTCTCCTACGCTGACAAAGTTTCCCTTCTTTCCTATTTGGCTGTTTCCTAAAGATATAAATACTAAACTGCATTCTGTGTATTAAAGCTAAACAATTTAAATTAACAGAAAAGTTTTTTTTTTTTTTTTTTTTTTTTTTAAGTGGAGTACTTATACAGTATTAAGCGCATGGACCCTTAGCTGCCAAAATGAACACACGTGTATAGACAGACCTGGCGCAGGGCAACAGCCACACCAGCGATGGCGTGGTTATGGGGACCACCCTGCAGGGACGGAAACACTGAGAAGTTGACTTTGTCCTCCAAGTCATAGAGTGTCTCTTTTCCCTTCTTGTCAACGGAGCGCACCCCCTTCCGGTAAAATATCAGGCCAGCTCTGCAACACAGAAAAATTGTTACACCTCCCATTCATAACTAAACACAGATTTACATGGAAGACAACACAATGATTTAAAATAAATAAATAAATTAAAAAAAAGTTCACACACAGATGATTGGGTTGGAACAGCTCCAGCTCTGAAGACTGTTGTTATTTTATTTATTTACTGAATTTATATTGACACTAAGTCCTACTCATATAAGAAGTGTACTGGTACTACTGAAGAGCTCCTTTAAGGACCAGCATCTCCATGACAACTGTATCCTTGTACCTGGAGCCTCTGAGAGACTTGTGAGTGGTCGTGGTAACCAGGTCTGCGTGCTCAAATGGGGACGGGATGGCCCCGGCCGCCACCAGGCCGCTGATGTGGGCCATGTCAGCCAGCAGGTAGGCCTTCACCTCTGTGCACAGCTGGACAAGAATGGGAGAGCCCAGAGCGAAGGACACGTTATACAGATGGAGAAAGAATGGCATCTGTGTTCTTTAGTGTATGTCACATTAGAACACTCATTTGCAGGCCACCTGAGGCTATTATGACATCTGAAGTCATTATCGCACAGGAAAAATTAGACCACAGGCCATGACAAAAATGCTGTGAAGCACAAAACTACACAGATCAGCAAAGGAGTATAATGGCAAGTGTAACCTTGGCTGCCACTGCAGCTCTGGGAGTGTGCTAAACATCCTCTAAACGGCTGAACGGGGACAAGGGCTTCACGTATTTCAAAGGGTTAAAATGCATAGCTCAGATTAAAAATGTTTACAACAGGAAAAGAACTGCTACAATAAATAAACAAAAAACAATAATAAATCAGACACTATACACTGGAACAACCCCACACCAGCGATCAGTGAACTGAGAGAACTCCTCAGTCCTCAGCCATAATACCAAGCACATAAAATGTCAGGACTGTGGACAACATGTTTGTTCTGTTATCCCCCTGACAGAACTGTCTGCTGCACAATAACAATGTGCTGGGAAGTGCTGCGGAACTTACCACTCGCAGCTAAATTTCCCAAATTGTTTCAAGGTCTGAGAGAAGTCTGTAAAAGGTTATATTTGCTAAACTGATCCCATGTCACCTTTCCTTTGCATATCTGAGGATGCAGTTCAGAGTTTATAAATTAAAAAGTGGAATATTAATGTTAGATGCAGGAATATGGATGGGATATTCCACTGTTATGTGGTGCAACCCTTAATGCTGCCTCACTTTGTAGATCTCCTCTAATCTTTATATCAAATTAACGAGGGCATTAATGATTTCTTGATAAGAGAAGGAAACACACAGTCTCACCCTACAGGAAAATAGTCAAATTTAGCACAGGAAGCCAAATTCCAATTAAAAATTAAGTCTGTAGCCCCGAATACCTGGAATGCAGCCCATCTCTAGAGCTCGGACTCAAAGTTCCTAAAAGTAATCTAATACATCAACACCCAACTCCTTTAAAGATAGTTCTGGAGGGGAAATCAGCCCCACAGGGGGAGGATCTATTTCAGAGCCTTGCAGGCACACCGGTCACATGGCCTGTAGACGAAAATCCTTTCAAAAGGACAATTTGCATACAAAGCAAATTGCCCTGTTTGTAACATCCAGCACCTGATTTAAGCGGTTTACTTTCCAAGCTCCCGCAGTTGAGAAACGGGAGGAGTGACTCAAAATGGTCCAGCGGGAGCTTTACAGAGGATGAGAGGAGGCCTGGAGAGCGTGCGGGGTCAGAGACACCAGCCTGAATGGTGTGCGAGAGCAGCATTCATACAAAGGACAAAAGGGGCAGAGAAAAGGATGTGGAGGATGGAGGAGGCGGCGGTCCAAGCACAAGCAGGAAGGGGAGGGGGACGTGGGTGTGCACCTTCTTCATGCGGGCATAGTCAATGAGACGGGCGTAGGCACTCGTGCCTGCGATCATCAGCTTGGGTCGGAAGAGACGAGCTGTCACCTCCATCATGTCGTAGTCAATGAGACCTGTTTTAGGCTGAAAGAAAGAGAGAGGACCGGAATATGTTAACAACAAGGAAAGACACCTCTGACACTCCAACTGTCACTCAAACTCACTGGGATAAACTGCCAATGTTGTAATTACATGAGTCATACAACACATAATAAACAGTGCTTAAGAGATAAGCTCAACTCAATCTTTGAAGTAACAAATCATTAGTAAGCTATTGATTCAGACATTTAAAAAAGTAAACACTGAGCAGTCTATGTGGAGTTTGCATGGGTTTCCTCCAGGTGCTCTCGTTTCCTTCCACAGTCTAAAGACCTGTGTTCCGGGTGAATTGGACTCTGAATTTCTCATAGTGTGCGCATGCGTGAGCAGGTGAGTAAGTGTGTGGAAACCCTGCAATCAATGTGCATCCCATCCGATGGGTACCCTGTATCCTGCCCTACGCTTCCAGAAGAAGTGCCGGACCACGGTGACTTTCTGTAGGACATATGGTTACTGAGAGAAGAATATTGAACGAGCAAAGACTGAACAGCAACATAAGCTTAAATTCTTGAAAGACTTACTTCCTAAAGTGTAGCACAGAGCTTTGTCAGTGTAACATGTTGAGGGTAGATGGGGGGGGGGGGCTGTTAAAATGACTTTAAAAAAAAAAAAAAAAAAAAAAAGATCATGTGCCAGTTCTCGTCAGAGCCTGCGTACATGCGGATGCTTCACGCGAGCAGAAAGCTTTATTTAGACAGGCAAATAATGTCCCATCTCCAGAGCATCTCCAGGTCCCCTCTCACTCCATCAAGGCCCTTATTCTGGGGACGGAGCGCTGGAGCCAGCCTGTCGATTTCCCATTATCTCTCCTGCTGCGGGAGACTGCCACCCCCATCAATCACCTCCCATAGGCAGCTGGACACAGAGAGGGCCGTTGGACAGAGGGGCATTGATCACCGAAACACAGGACTACAGGAAAACATTGATCACTGGGACAGGCCAGAGACAGGCGACCGTGAAGATGGTGGTGCTGGCTTGAGGCAGGCAGGCCAGCTGGCCAGTACCGACTACGAGGTGGAAGAGCGGCCATCGTGTGTGTGTGTGTGTACGCGCACTCACATTCAGCTTGTAGGGCATGGACTCAAAGTAGATGGAGGTGGCGGAGATGCGTTTCACATCCGACATGTAGCCGTGTGTGAGGCTGGAAGGAGAGAACATAACTGTGAGACTGCTGAGGGAAAGCAGTCATTTCATCAACAAATTAGCGCACTTCAGCACCAAGCCAACCCGCCAGTCTGCATCAGAATACATTTATTCCTTTGGCAGATACTTTTCACACACACATTGTCTGAAACCGCTTGTCCCATATGGGGTCGTGAGGAGCCAGAGCCTAGCCCGGCAATACAGGGCACAAGGCTGGAGGGGGAGGGGACACACCAGAATGGGGCGCCAGTCCATCATAAGGCACCCCAAGCAGGACTCGAACCCCAGACCCACCGGAGAGCAGGACCCGGTCAAACTCACTGCGCCACCGCGCCCCCTTTAGCCTAAACTGCTGCAGCAAACTCTATTCAGCTGTATAAATTAGTGAATAACTAAGTAACTTAACATTGCAAATCCTGAAAAAAAGTGTCACCTAATTAAAGAAAGGTGAAATTCAGCATAGCTGTGTGTAGTTCATGACGACTGTAACAGCGCTGTGGTTCACAGTGACAAGTGGAGACGGTGGTACTAACTGTCCGCCGTCAGGGAGGTCCAGGCCCATGATGCGGTCGTGCGGTTGCAGGACAGCCGTGTAAGCAGCGAAGTTGGCAGGGGACCCCGAGTAGGGCTGCACATTAACCCCCCACTGAGCCGGGTCCAGGTTGAATGTCTCCAGGGCCCGTTTCTGACAGAGCAGTTCAATCTGGTCCACAACCTCAGCACCGCCATAGTACCTTTCGAGGACATGAGACAGATTTAGAGGAAAAAAAAAAAATCCTTTGAGATGAAGACAAGGTAAGTGCTGTCAAGTCCTATTCAAATCATGGCGACAACTTGCGTGGTTTTCATAGGGGAGGGTGCAGAAGTGGTTAAGCACTGCCTTCCTCCAAACATGTCTCATTTACAAACACGTTCAGAACATGCAAAGTCCTCAACTTTAACTGGATTCGAACCCACGCCCAAATGTATAGGGCCGGCACTTGGAGCCACCAGCACAACGGCCGTACTTTTAGCGCTACGGCGGCGCAATTCCCCGATAGACGATTTACTAAAATTCCCTTCAGTATCTTCCCCCAGGTCCCCTGAGACCACCACGCATCTCAGCATTACATGTTCCTACAGAATACTGTAATGACCCGCATCACCGTGTTTTGGATGAGAAGCTTGTTAAATGTAATTGGTTAACTTTTGGCGATGTACGGGGTATATAAGGGGGTGTTTGTGTCTGCCAAGGGGAGAAAGAGAAGAGAGCCTTGGAGTGCTAAGCAGGCTGGGAAGGCTGGCTAGATGCGCAGATCCTGGAGAAAACAGGGTTCTCGGACCGATAGCATTATTTCCCTGTGTGCTGGTGTTCGAATAAAACGTTCGAAATGAATGCTGCCTCCGCGTCCTTCTTCGCGCCACAACACTGTTACCACAGAGCACTTACAAGCCTCGGCCAGGAGGCCTTAACCTTGGTGGACGACGACTTAATCTCATCTCAAGCAGCGTTCTGTACTTAAAACCTAATATGTGCCTTCACCGCAGCGATTCCTGAAGGCCCAAATGAGGCTCTCGGAAGAAGTGCCTCAGAGGAATTCGGCACCAGTCGACTCTCGCGTACAGGAGTGCAGTCCTCTCCACCGCTGCGTGCCGAGCAGGAGAGGCACACGCAACTCGGGCTTCACCGTAACGTCTTTATTCTTCGCTCTCTAAGACAAGAGCCGATCATCCGGTTTCAAACAAACATGTCATCACTGGTTCTCCTCCCCGACAGGACATAAATTACCTTAATATACCCTTATCTGAACTGCGACTAATTTATTACAAAATATTTACGTATAGTAACAAATATTATACATGGCTGATTAACAAATTCCACAACTTTTTAATTTGCATTTTGAGGCCAAAAAAAAAAAAAATTCTAGGAATATTTCAGAAAGGGGACTCAATGTGAAAGTACAAAGTGTGAATACTAATCACCGGAAAATGTGAACTGGCAAATGTGTAACCTGTCCTAAACTCAAGAGCCAGAAGGGTTTTGCTCACATACACAGGAACGGCGCACACAAGGACCCCCACTGTGATATGTATGGCTGCCAGGCCTTTTCAATTAAAAGAAACATGCTTCTGCTATTCACAGTTATAGCATACCATCATATTGCTAAAACCCCACACACACCCTTTTAGAGGAAACACAAAGTTGCTGTTCATGTTGAACAGATGGACTGGTGAAAACATGCACTGCGTACCCATGTCGTGATTAACAATATGGATTACGAAAACTGAAACGGCATATTTTACTTACTAGAGTAAGAGCATTTCGTACACTGGCCATGGAAAACAAGGTATACATTACCGTGCCTCACCTTTTCCCAGGGTAGCCTTCCGAATACTTATTGTTCAGACAAGATCCTTGGGCTTCAAGCGCAGCGCGACTGCAGAAATTCTACGATGGGGAGAAAATGCACACGTTAGACGAGCGGGGTCAGTTTCGCGCCAGGTAGCGCTAATAGCAGTAAAGTGGAGAGCCCCTGGGCCTCAGTGGATTCAATCTTGTCCCAAGTCACAGGCCTACTCAACTTATTCTCTTCATCTCATCTTGGAGGGCAAAAAGCATTTATGGGAAGAGGGGGAATAAACCTTTCTAGTGCTCAAAAGCACTTTATAATTCCATATATACACCTGAATTGGTGAGGAACAAATAAATTCTATCCAATGTGCTTTATTGGCGCCTTCCTGCTGCACAGCCTGTCCCCACTCAGTGATGCTGACACCAACATTCGGTACAGTTTTCCACCGGGGCGACGCAAATGTCTCCTTCGCCAGTGAAAAACAACAATGCAAGAAACATCTTCCTTCAGCGCTGGCCTGTCACACTCCCATCCAGGCCACATTAGAATTGGAAATACAACTGTGGCAGTTTTTTCTTCCCCTTTCCCCCTTTTCTTTTAATAAAAGATATCAGACTTCAAGGGGCCGTCTGAGCTGTGGAAGCTTATTATATATACAAACGTACACAAACCCACACACAGACACAAAGTCTGAAGGCTCTTCCATATCTCATCAACCTGCTCCTCCGCCGAACATGTGAACGAATTCTGGGCTGCCTATTTAGTGCGTTTCCAATATGGATATGCTCGGCACAGGAGATATTCCTTCCCTCGAGATGTGCTGATCTTAGAGCCGCGAAGCTTTCATTGCATCTCCACCTTTGGCGCTTGCGTGGTGTCGGAAAATGAGCCGAGCGCAACCGCAACCTCGCGTGGCCACCTCACCTCGGAGGCGATGAGCTCCAGGCCGCGGCACTGCCTGTCCTTCTCCCTCTGCAAGAGGTCCCACATCTCGGGGTCATCCTGTGCCAGGCTCTCTTGACCCGTCCACGGCTTGTCCCGCTCCGCTGCCCGTGAGGCCGCCGCCGAGTGCTGTCCTCGAACTGCCGTCCTGAGTGCGCCATGTGCACGGTGGCTCAGGGGCTAGATGAGATGGGGAAACAGGGCACAGTTCACATAACTAAACATCATCGCTCTCCATAATTATTGCTGAGCAGCGCGCAAACAAATAGTTCTTTTCAAAAACCTTTTGGGGGCATCACCCAGTCTGCTGCTCCATATCCCCTATTGAGCTGTTCGTTCTGCAGCAAACCAACCACACAATAAGCCGAGACACATGGTACCATTAATTCAATCATCTCTTAGCCTGCAAACCATATTTAATATTTTGAAATGTTAATGGTTAAAATGTTCACGTGTTTGACTCGACAAGAAATTAATGTATTTGTTCTCTTTGTTGAACAGCTGTGTACTATAGCTCTTCCTGCAGTAGGCTGTAGTGCAGAAGTGATGCTCAACTATTAGTAGAGAGCAGGTGGGGCAGCACTTCTACCCCAGACTAATGCCCTGAACGCTGTTGGTTCGAATCCCACTCCTACCTCTGCTCCATGAATAGGCCCCCAAAAGGTACAGAGCTCTACAAAAGGGTCGAACAATGAGACGTTTTGGAGAAAAGCATCAAGACTCAGTATAACTGCAGCTGTTTGAGACCCTTTGATGCTGTATGCTGCAAAGTTGAGAAATCTGTGCATAAAGATCACACTGGGTTTAAAAGTCTAGCTCAGCTTGACGGATTGCCGAAAGAAAACTTTTTCGAAAAGCATTAAAACAAAAAGGGACAACGCTGTGCTAGACTTACTGTTCATTGAGACAGTTCTGCTAAACCCAGCCATCAGTGGGAAAGTTGAAAATTCACAAATGCTGAAACTTGAGTTCAGGGTTTATTCATATTTTGTACTTTTGTGATTAACAGTTCACCTATTGAAATAACATTTTGAAAATAAAACATTAAGCAATTAATAAGAACACTAAACAAGTCAGTATAACAACTGAGGGCAAATTCAAATGAAACATAAGCTTGTCCCTAAAGAATTAAGTACATCAAAAATTAATATGCAAAAAGATAAGAGGTCTTCACACATTTTTCTTCTTGAATCCAGAGACAAGAGAGATGTGGACAGACGAAACAAAACCAAACCAAACCAAACAAAACAAAACACCATCCCTGGGGCAGGGTGCAGCCTGGCTACACCTGATCTCCAACTGGCAGGTACACATGGGAAGAGCTTGTTGACAAGATGATGAGCACCACGTGCAGCCAATTAACCAATGAAAGGATTTTAAAGAGTGGACTGAGCCGGAGGACAAGGAGGAAAGGAAGCTCCTTAGTTGGGAAGGCTCTGGTACGGAGAAATTTAATTTAGACTTTGTTTTGGTTAGATATTGGCCCTCCCTCTTGTATTACTGCATTTGTGTTGGCTTTGAGCATTACAGGTGGAAGGAATAAAAGGAGCTGTAAATCCACCTGCTGCCGCTCCCTGCCTGGTCGCTCCTCAAAACGGGCACACCCCGGCCTGCTAGTTGCAAACAATGACAAACCCATATTTAACATTTAATTCTATGAGTTCTTGCTAATAATTACTGATAATGCTGATAGCTGAATGGTGCAGACAAGTGTATTTCCAATATATCAGGAGTGCCAAAAAAAAAAAAAGCTTGCCAATGTAACACCGCACATCAGAAATACAAATACGGAGGGGGGGGGGGGGGGAAGAAAAGTCTGTCGATCAGTGCGACACAGGACACCCCTGTACGAGCATACACACAACAAATACGCTTTCCACTGCCTCCTCGCAGACAATGACCGTCTCCACGACTGCTCAACGCTATCGGGCAATCCCCACCCCAAGTGGGTGTTCCGCAGCCTCTTATCAGGACCGGCCACATGCAACATACCTGATTGTTGCATCATGTGGACTGACTGTTGGAGCACGAACTGAGTAAGGACACGGAATAGGGAAAAGCACATGGGCAGGAGGAAGGACGGGCATTAACACCACAAGTAGAATAAAACTGCTGAGTGAATGTCCCATAATGCTGTGAGCAAAGACGACAGGATAGTGCCATAGAGCAGTGCTTCAGTAAAGGCATGTATTGTGCAGATGCTGTGTTTTTATAATTATACCAATGCGGAAGTGGTTCCGCAGCATTAGCAAGTAAAACACAAGTGCCAGTTGAGCGGAATAATAATCTGATAGTGAGACCACCATAAATATTTCAGACAGACAAGGGCAAACAAAGCGACTGCAGATATATGCTCATTTATTATAAACAGTGCGTAATTACAATTAAAAATCCTTTACATCTGTTGAATGTGGCCCGGGCTCCAACTTTTCTCGTTTCTCACACGATCGGATTAAATTTTTAATCAATTATGAAAGTATGAAATAGTAACTCATGAAATGCGATTAAAAAAATGAAGTGGTGCATGAAACCTGCTAGTGCAATGATAAACGGGGCTTCATTCACATTCCAGCTATCGAGACAAGATATGACGCCCCATCTCCACACGTGGGTCACGGGTAACACGCGGGGACAGCGGGGATCACAAGGGCTTGTGACGTGCTAATGCACCACCGTGGCAAAGTGGACTCATCCGAAACATTAACGTTCAGAAAAGTTCCTGTAAACTACTACTGCGAGTAAAGAGCCCTCGCGTTCTGATCGCCTCTGTGGAAAAGTTAACCAAGGCAGAGAAGCGCACGCTCCATCCACGGCCCCTCCAGTGCTCCTCGCACGTAATGCAATTAACAAGAGCTGCCCGTTTGCGAGATATCAATAATCGGCGTGGATGTTCAATTACGGCTCTATCAGGCGCGTGGCAGAGGGGTTCGCAGGCGTGGCGGAACAAGGCAGAGCCCTCATTCAGCACTTCCACTTATCTAATCTGGGGGCACCCCGGAGAGGCATGTGACCCCGTGGAGCGGCAGCACCATGAAGGCCGTCGCTCTCCGTTTTCCTCCCTTCGCCGTCCCTTCTTTCCGTTTCGGCTCCGGGAAAATTTCTGCAGGACCCTGACAGGTCGTTCTCTCCCCGTGCGCCAGGCTTCTGTATTTCCAAAACGCACTGGATCTGGATTAGGCACTCTGCCAAACAAATACATAATAACAAGAGAAACAACAACAGTAATGATCGTAATGTATCGCGTGCCCTCCCCCAACCCCTCCTACCCACCGGGGAACATCACTCTTAGCGTCACGTTTGCGAAAGTATGATGTACAGTTTCGTTTTAATAGTGTTATTAAAAGCAAATTAGTACACTGATGGGAAGCAATTATGGAATTCTGAATGAGAGCCGGGGTTTTTCCCTTCCGTGTGGCGCTCTGCGGTGAATGCCCTCCTGGGGTTGTGTCCCACTCCTTCATCATTAAGAAGCAGCACTGCAGCAAGGAAACAAAGTGTCTGACGGAGTCATTGCCCAGCACGATCTGAGGAGTCACGTAAAATTCAAACACGTTGATACGACCCATTTATAAGAAAATACGCATTTAAAAATGCAGACAAGTCATCCAATACACTCAGCAGCACTATTTATTAACACGTCTGCTACAAGCCATCGCCGTGCGGTTACTTTCCCCGCAATCAGAACGTTTCTGCAACTTGAACTGACATGGCTCAGCACTCCTTGCGTGTCGACATTACCTAAGCGTGTCGTCTGACAGTTGCTACATCTCAAAAGCTCTGCACTCAAACCTAACCCGTCAACAGAGGTGGCACCAGCTGGTGTGTTTATTGCTGCCACCTTAGAACTCGAGGGACCCGGGTTCGAATCACACCTCCTGCTGTAGCATCCTTGAGCGAGATACTCGCTCTAAATTGCTCCTGTAAAAACTACCCAGCTGTGTAAATGGGCTGCTAATAATAATACTTCAGTTACATTTATTCATTCAATAAGTTACATTTATTCAATTAGCTGATGCTTTTCTCCAAAATGACTTCCAACAAACACTCTGTAGTGTTACCACCCCATGCCTTATTCACCAAGGTGATGTACAATGCTAGATACACTACTTACAATAATAAATAAAAATAATGCTGCTTTGGAGAAAAGTGCCAGCTAAATGATTAAATGTAACATTATTTCGAGGAGACAGCATGTGAAGGTTCAGGTCCAGGTCCACGTTCAGATCCACACCACTAGTCCCAACTACTGGTTCTGTGGGATCCCAGTAAAGCAGTTTGTCCCACTTGATATCATCTCCGCTCACTTATTTTCAGTTCTAGCAGAAGTCAACTTTCAAACCAAGACTCCAAAAATCTAGTATTTAGTACCCTCAAAAACAGAAAGAAACAGTTCTTTAATCATTTAAAGTGTTTGCCTATTAATCATTCATGAAAAACGTCCAATTTGCAAAATGTCGATGATGACAGATGCATAATTAAGCTGTAGATCAGAGGTCCAACAAGTTTGCAAGGAAAACAAATCCCCCCCCCCCCACCACCACACCAAGTGTCCCTTGCACAAAAAACACAATTTAAGAAAAATGAAGTTTGACAATTAATTAGAAGATAGTACTGCCAAGATTTGAACAAGGCAACATCTGGAGTGAATCAGTACTTGGCCATGGCCTCCAAGGGGCTCAAACAGTCTTAAGTGGCCATTCTGTCGCTACCATCCCGCCGGGGTCCGTTTCCCCAAACTGATCGCAGCACAATGAACGTCACCGTTCAGCAGAAAGCCGCTAAACTTCAGGTCACCGAAACGCTACAGCAGTTCTGGGAAATGGACCCATAAGTGGAGAAACCGCTTATTCTTGACAGGGTCATTGAGGTCCAGACCTAATGCCAGAATGCATGGGGGCACATGGTGAGGTACACACCCTGGACAGGACCAAGCCATTGCAGTGCAATCACACACACGAATTATAAATTGAGCAGAAACACATCTTTGGACTGTGGGAGGAAACCCACACACACACACACACACACACACACACACACACACACACACACACACACACACACAAAGAGAACATCCAAACTCCAGAAATATACACTACCTGCTGCAGTACCATGAAACCCTAACTCCTGAACATATTAATACATCAACTAATAACCACTAAGTCATGGAAGCTCCACTGAAGCTATTCTCAACCCGCACTTTTTCACCATGTGCAGCTCTGCACATCCTTATTATTTCTGCTTCCACCCCATTCTCATGCCCATCTCTGCATTACCATTTTACAGCACAAATCAACATTGTATGTTTTATTTATACTTTGTTTACTGACTTTTCTCTATATTTACTGGTGGGCACTGCTCATATTTCACCTGAATTTCCCTCTGAGTACTAATAAAGCACTGCATATCTATCCACCATGATCATCATTTCCCAACCTGCAAATACACTCAGTTTCTGACACTGACCTCTCTGACCTTTAAATGGAATTCCAGATGTTTGTAAACTTATTCTACTCTTTAATCCTAAATTTAAATCACATGAGAGAGACTTGTACACATTTGATCACAAATTACTCATTTTTTTCCCCACATTCATCCTCTAAATTAGGTCATGTTAAAATACATTTATAGCATTCTTATGAATATTTATACTTATTTAGCAGACACTTTTCTCCAAAGCAACAAGATCAACTAGGATTTACCTGACACCTTCATCCAAGATGACTTAAGTGTCTGATGCACTGAGCCCATCTACACACTAGTGTAGTCTAATACACACACTCACTCACTCACTGGGCAACTGAGCGTGACCAATTCATCTGAAACACATCTTTGGAGTACGAGAGGAAACTGCAGCACTGAGAGAAAACCCCAGTGAACATGGGGAAAACATGAAAATTTCATTTAAACCGAGTAGGAATCGAACCCACGTCCTACTGCACTGTCCAGGTTCTGTGCAACGAGAGCTATTCACTTTGGCCCATGCCGCTCACACAGCACTCAGATTAAGCGGGAGGCCCGTCTGACCTCTTTATAGAGAAGTTAATTCGAAGGTGGGAACACCCAAACTTGGTCTTTCATCAAACTCAAAAAAAAACACAACTCAAGCTATCAGTCTTCAACCTATTTTTCCCCACTCATACCAACTTTACTCAAGGTCATCCAAACCTATATAGGGCACAGGGAAAGACCTTAGTGCCAAATTAGATAAGGATATATATAGTATCCAAAAAATAAGACATTCCGAAGGTCACCGCTGCCCAGTAGGGATTATAGCAGATGATGGGTTTACTTACAACAGCCCCCTCCCCAAATATTTTTATATAACAGTTCTTCAGCTGCATACAGCTGATTATTCCATTATTATTCTATATATATGTGCCTAAAAAAAATATGAAACAAGGAAAAAAATGAACAGTTGGTGGTCTTGCTGTGCTGGGGGGGGTATCAATTCCTAGACCCCCTCCTCCAAGCCACTGCACAATGGGGCTCTAAGTGTGAAGTGCGGGCGAGCGAGGAGATGCTTGACGCCCAGCAGCCTTACCTGGCTGTCAGTGAAGAAGTTATCCCGGTGAGGCAGAGCCCAGAGACAGCTCGGTCCGTCCGTGCGGAGGCGCTACGTGCAGCCGAATCACACGGGTCATTTGGCTCTGACGGGAACTGTCCTCTGCTGTCTGCGCTTCCTGGGGGATATCAGGGCCGACACATGGCCTGGAACGGCACAACAGGAGCTGGGAGTCTGTGACGGGAAGACTCCGGCAGTGCTCTGCTGGCTGCAATCACACTGGGGTGGGGGGGGGGCTCCTCTGCTCAGCATGTAACGGCATGCCACCGGCTTTGCTAGGGTTTTTTTTTTTTTTCCCCCTCTCTCTCTTTTCTTTAAAGCGTCTGCTTGCTCTTCCAACGAGCCATCTGGCTGAGTCAGGGACGGGCAGCAAGGGTCCTCGAGGGCCGACGGCCTCCCGCAGCCGCTCAGGACCTCCGAGAGCAAACCTCTACGACGGGCTTGTGATCTACCCAGAACACGTTGAGCGAGAATTCATCAAGTGGGGAGGAAAGGGAAGACACTCTAAAGCCGCCGCTAGCTCGCTCTCTGACAGCTCCTGGAGGAGCGCTACGTGCCTGGGTGGTGCAGGTGTGTTGCCATAGCCCCCTGCGTGGCACAGACTACGGGTACTACTGCGCCCGCTCATCCTTTCTGGGTGGCATCTGGCATCAGCTGGCTTCAATAAGGAAATTAAAACACCGAAAGCATTTCATTTTTCCCTTACCATTTTTGTCATTTTCTGAGGTTTCTGAAACCCAGTCAATTTTACAGGTGACTGGTGTCCATCAGCCTCGTCTGCGACAACAATCAGTGTCGGAACACAGGGGATAAAAAAAAAGAGGAGGAGGAGGGGATGGGCAGGGAGAGCAGCGAAGGGTATCACTCAGGCTGACACAGTCTCCCTTTCGCCCTGTCACCGACTAATAAGAGAGCGGACCGTACAAATTGCCCTCTGCTCCGCTCCGCCATGCTGAACCCAATAACAAGACCGGGGAGGGAGGGGCTGCTTTCGCCCGTGCATCGCACCCTTGGCGTCAACACAGAGCGCTGGACTGCAAAGAGAAAAGAGCACGTCCTGCAACGGTTCATTTCCAGTCTGACGGTTCACACCAGCTTGTTCCGGCTGGAATCAAAGTCTCTCTTCAGAGTCTGCGCTCAGAAACAACGGATAAAGAAAACCTGAACAATAAAACCAACATCAATAAAATGAATGAGAACTTCTACATCATTTAAATGTCCTGGCCTACATTTCTTAACGCGGTATGCGAAACGAGACCTGCTACATTTTTAATAAGGTGCTTCGGCAATTATGTCAGTATCTGTTTTTTCGACCACGTATGTGAAATTGTGCCAAAGTGCTTTTAGAGATCTGGAAAATTAATGCCAGTTTTGCAAAAATGGGACTCCCTTGTGCTATGTTTTATAGAGAAACTAATATTAAAAATGTTATCGGGAAAAAAAATTATTCACAATGGTTTGTGACAAGGGAAAAAAAAAAAAAGTTTCTTTAAAATTGCTGCTATTCTAATAAGAAAATGATCTCAAATGCACTAAATAGGTCTTGAGAGAGAAGTGGAATTGAGTGTCTACAATGAATTCCCTCAATACACACTCATTTCCTTAATTCCATTATCAGTATCGGCGTGTCCAACGAAGGGTATTGCTTGTCCACAAGCGTAGGGCATGAGGCAGGGTACAACCTGGATGGGACACCAGTTCATCACAGAGCGCGCGCGCACACAGACACACAAGCATCTGAAACACACGACTGTGGGAAGAAACAGCTGTGAACGTGCAAACACCGCGAAAATCGAACCAGATTCAAACCCATGCCAGAACACACAGCCCAGGATCTGAGAGGCACCAGCACTACATGGTTTGCTACTGTGGCGCCGTGCAACTGGAAACCGGTAAATAACAATAAAACATGGTGCAATAAAAGTTTACACTGTACAACCTACTTTAATATCCTCTATCATTCACAGGCATCAAGTAGAGCCTTTGAAGAGGGAGGGGAGGTGACCAGGTGAAGGAGAGGGGCACAGGAATGGAGACAAGTGTAATTGGTACATAAGTGGCTCGGCAGCTCGGCCGTCACATCTGGCAATATTAAGTGCTGTGTTTATCCAAGTCATGTAACAGGATTTCAGGGTTCAGAGAAAAAGGATGAGATACAAAGTCACATAAAACACCTCCTCAAAAAATTTATTTTGAAACATAAACTGCTTCCAAACTTGTGCTTGGCAATTTCAGGTCATAAATATCACAGACAAAACACTACGTGGGGGGGGAAATCACTGCGCAGAAAGGCCCTGAAAAGCAGTTCATTAGCATAAGAATTTTTAGCACGTTAATGGGGATCGTATTAAAAAGTAGCACTGTATTAGAATGCTACCATGCATGAAAATAAGTTTTTAAAAAAAAAAAAAAAAAACAGCATACACACAAAACAGAAGAATGCAAACATTTATCATCTCACCTATCACATGTATGTTTGTGATACAGTAGACTAGCAGGCAAATTACACTCATTTAGCTGATGCTTTTTGCCAAAGCAACTTACAATGTTAAGCTACTTAAAATTATTTATTCATTTATACAGCTGGGTAATTTTTTTCTTTACTGGAGCAATTTAGGGTAAATACCTTGCTCAAGGGTACTAGAGCGGGATGTGTGATTCAAACCTGTAACCCTTGGGTCCAAAGGCAGCAGCTCTACCCACTATGCTATCAGCTGTTCCCTTTTACCTTTTTGGCATCTTGTTTGAAAATCAAGTCAGCAATGCCTCATAATTAAGATTACTGAAATTAGAAATCCTTTATCTCAACAGATTACTGATTCTATAGGAGACCTGCAGAGACTGTACGTCTGTTGGCAAACATGCCGTCTGCTCCCAAAAGACTGTCTGCCATGTGCCCCCTGAGCGACCTGTACTGTCCAGAAGCATCTGGAGGTGAGTCTCATTTCATATCTTCAATTCACTTTTATGGCTAAAGACGACAGAAAGTAGACCTGTCAGTCAGTCCAAGTGTCCAGCAGAGATTTCTTGGTCACCAGAGATCTCTACTTCTTTTTCACCTGTGAAATTATGTGGCTTTTCATTGGTTGACAAACAGCAACACAAACCTATTGCGAATTTATTTTATCATATTGGGCTTTGCTGGTAAAATGTGCTCTTTGATGTCCCATAAAAAAAACAATTGAAGATGATATGGTTAATAACCAAAGATCACACTGTTTCTGTCCAACATAGAATGCAGGGATGAGACAGTAATCAAACATAATGAAAATGTGATGAAACAGTCAATTATGACAAAGACTCATTACTGCAGGAGGAACAGTACGTTATGGTCAGATTTTACTTTGCATCTTGATTTTCTTCTTCTTCTTCTTCTTCTTCTTTTAGATATTCAGCAGTGTCTCTTATTCCCATGATTAATTTCATAACTGGGTTCCTCTGTTGTGAAGGAGTGAAGACAGTCAACATGACAGCACTAACCTGCTGCATTATATCAAGGACTTAAATGTTACTAAGAATGAGTGGCATTTTGT
Organism: Scleropages formosus; assembly: GCF_900964775.1. Classification (NCBI taxonomy): domain Eukaryota; kingdom Metazoa; phylum Chordata; class Actinopteri; order Osteoglossiformes; family Osteoglossidae; genus Scleropages; species Scleropages formosus. The sequence goes on from NC_041827.1 coordinate 15,488,717, forward strand.
TGTCAAATATATACACACACACACACACACCTTCTGAACCGCATGTCCCATACGGGGTCGCGGGGAACCGGAGCCTAACCCAGCAACACAGGGCGTAGGGCCGGAGGGGGAGGGGACACACCCAGGACAGGATGCCAGTCCGTCACAAGGTACCCCAAGCGGGACTCGAACCCCCAGATCCACTGGAGAGCAGGACCTGGTCCAACCCACTGCACCACCGTGCCCCCTATTCTAATATATACAATTAGTGTAAAATTTATTTTTTTTTGTACTTATGCAAACTTTCTTCACAATCACTTCAGCTCTAACAGGTGTTTTAATTACACAATTTGGATGTGAAGTGACGGAGAGAGGAACATGGGTGTACGCAACCCATACTTTTGTGAGTGTCTCTTGGAAGGAACATGATCTGTTCAAGGTGAAGAAGCATCTCTGGCATGGGGAAGATCATTCCATTCACATTCAGTCATTGGCTGCGTGACAATACTGTTTTTAAATTTTATTTTTTTGTTTGTTAAATTTTGTTTTATTTTACTCTGCTGTATTACAGGTAAAGATGAGCCAGAAAGGTAACAGCAGTGTAGAGACGGCTGCTGGTGGCCCAAGTGGAGATGGTAAAAGAAAGGCTATATGACTGCTACAGAAGTTGGATAAAAGCTATGAAGTGCTTATAAAATTATAGAAGTTGGATAAAAGTTATGAAGCGCTTATAAAGTTATAAAAGCGCTTTGAAGGAAAAAGAACATTGCACTGTATGTGCTGCAGGTATTAGTGAATGAACAGTGCACACGCCCAGAGGTCACTCACTCACTCATTCTCACACTCTCTCACACACACACACACAGAAACCCGGAGCCTAACCCGGCAACACAGGGCACACGGCTGGATGGGGAGGGGACACAGCCAGGACGGGACACCAGTCTGCCACAGGGCACCCCAGACCCAGCAGAGAGCAGCACCCAGAAAAACCCGCTGTGCCACCATGCACCCCCCAGAGATGACATTTCACAAAAAAAAAAAAAAAAAAAAAATCCCAGCTGTATTGCAGTGACAAGCTTGGATATTGTCCATTATTTTTCATGCTCTTTCTCATTTATTTCAACAGATTACTTATGGCATGTTTTGCACTTTCTGGGTGAGCTGAATTTCTTGTAGATTACAATTTCTGTACTTTTTCAAAACGCTGTTTAAAAAACACACATATAGGTTTAAAAAAAAAAAAAAAAAAAAAGAAAAAAAAAGTAAACCAGTTTTTCTTTTTTTATCTGCCCCACCAAAAACTCACCCATAACCACAAACTGTAAACTGTGAAAAAAGTAAACACACACTAACTACACACACACTAATTAAAAAAAATAAATTTACAAACTATCCGGACAAACAGATCACTGTACTTTATGCATCCTGCCCCAGTCCCAGTTTTCCCACTGGAACCTTTATTTTTATGAAGTAAATAAGCATAAGGTCATGTTTCATAGGTACATGAGTGTATTAGAACAGAACTGACTGTACTTCATTTCTCTTTAGAAATAGATGCCCCCGGAGGCTTTGATTGGCATATTAATAACACTGAGAACAAGAGCGGTTCAAGCAGGCTTCACCAGGAGGAAAAAGTGCTAATAACTCAGGCCCGAGCACCAGAACCCTGTGTCATCACTATAGCGTATATGTACAGGTCATCTGCTGGACCTCAATGACTCCGCGCACTGGCAGGCTTCCCTTCCGTTACCTGCAGGGGACGACAGCTGATCCAGGGCACTGCTGGCCGCCTGGGTCTGACCCTCCGCATCCTGCCCAAGTCACTTGTTTCTCATCCTAGCCTGAATTAAAATCATGGGTTCTGCATTAGAGGGTAAATAGGTGCAACGTGATCCGATGAATACCCCCCCCCTCCCCCAGCGCCTTGCTCACTAGCTTAGGGTTCGATTGCTGTGCTACCCTTCCCCTTTCTTGTTAGCCACCTAATGAAGTACAGCTGTATCCTCCAATCCATCTGGTATGAAGCTGAAAAGTCTCATCACTGTTTTCCATTTATTCTAAATCTCACCACAGCTCCACACATCACATTTTTAATGTAATTCAGGCCTTGTGATGAAGTTTTACAAGGCCAGTGAATAGCATTAGGCTGGAGATCCAGTTTACTAATGGTCTGTAATCGCCTATGTTATCTATGCTAAATAAGGGCAGGCGCAAAAATGGATTTTAAACCATATGGACATGCACACAGGCATATGGCACTCCCCGACAACCAGGCATTTGGTTAATAAGATACAAACACTGCCTTGAAGTGAAAACACTTAACGGCACTTTTCCGGTAACAAATCGAGAACATCCAACCTTGCCTGATTAGCAAAAGCCCACCCCCACCTGGGTAATTTGCATAAACGAAACAAGAAATCATCATAATAAAATAATCCTGCTTGTGCAAAGACTGAGCAGATGCAGTTAAGAACCTAAGAGGTATCATGATGGACATTTCTTAAAACGCATTACAGGTGCTCCGCGACTCACAATGATTCGACTTACGTTTTTTCAACTTTACGATGGTGAGCTGGCGATACGATTTCTATTGAATGTGTACTTTGAATTTTGATATTCCCCCCCAGGCAAGCGATATGCGGTGCGATACTCTCTCGCGATGCTGGGTAGCAACAGCGATCCACATCTCCCAGTCTGCCAAGCGGTCTCTATACAGATACGCCCCTGTATCTACATTGTGTTTTTTGCATCCATAATGTCACAGAAACGCCCATCTGTGTCTCCTGCTACTGGTGGGAAGAAGAAGAGGAGGGCAATTACTGTTAAAGAGGAACTCAAGCTAATTACCCAGCATGAAGGCGGCAAGCCTGTCATGACCATCGGACGTATGTTAGGCTATGGTGTTTGGTAGGTTAGGCGTATTAAATGCATTTTCGACTTACGATACTTTCGACGGGTTTCCCAGAATGTAACCCCATCGTAAGTCTGAGAACACCTGTACTATAATAAGTCATTAGTTACTATTTTATATACGGTTTACAATTTTTCATGGCTTCGTAATTTTTTTAAAACAGGGTTCACAACCCATTTATTATTTTTTGACAGTCAGTACTGCTGTAATGACAATCAGAATAAAAAAAGTATGAGCAGCATGCAATAAATAACCAGAGTGGCCCACACAGCTCACGTAATGACAGGTACACGGCTCTGCGTCTTGCCCCTGAGCAAAGGGCTGAACGCGCAGGAGGGTGTGGAGCAACACGGCCGAGCCCATTGGCTCGGCGCTGGGGACGAGCTTTGGCATTTCACACAAACGGCAAATAAGTGCCGAGTGTGCAGTATGAGCCAGTGTCACTCACAGACCCACCAAAGCAAGAGGAGCAAGAGGGATTGTGGGGAAATGTGACCCAGATACGGCACGGAGGGGATGCCACTGTCAAGTCCTCGAGACCGCATGTGTGTGACCACCTGACCACACACTCAAGAGGGTCCGTTATGCGCCATACAGCATTTCAAAGAGACACCACTTTCCGGCTGGAGACATACCGGGATACTTCCCACTAGCAGAGGCTCTTCACTGCATCAGATGTTTCCACAGTGGGGTTCAAGTGTATGTGAAAACAGCCCAGTTCATCCCTCAAGCACTCACATGATCTTACATGACAGTAGGCTGAACTGAATACCAGCCTACAAACACATGACATCAATGATATTCTCTCAAATTACATACAGCACATAAGATGTACACACTTTACTGCATTATACAGTACTGTGCAAAAGTCTTAGGCACTTAGATGTTTCACAAAAACATTTTAGACGGTTATTTAAAAAGTCTTCTGCATTAGTGTCAATGGGAAAGAGCATATTTTAGATTTCCAAGCATTCCTTTTGCAAAAAGTTACAGTATTACAGTAAGGTTTTGTATATCGTTAAAGTACACACACACACACACAGTTAGAAACTGCTTGTCCTGAGTGGGGTTGTGGGAAACTGGAGCCTAACCCAGCAACACAGGGCGCAAGGCTGGAGAGGAAGGAGACACGCCAAGGATGGGATGTCAGTCCATCGCAAGGCACCCCAAGCAGGACTCAAACCCCAGACCCGCCAGAGAGTGGGACCTGGCCAAGCCCACCATGCCAAGCGGTTCTTGACGATGGATGGTTACTAAGCTTTGTAGGAAGTTTATTAATTAAGAGCATTATGTTTGGAAGCATTCTCACTTTACATCTTTTTTCCCCCACATGCCTAAAACTTTTGCACAGTACTGTATTTAGTTAATCCTCCGTTTGGATTTGAGCACCACTTTATGACTACTACTGCAGCAGGTGGCGTAGAGGTTAGAACCACTGCCTTTTGGCTCAAAGGATTCAGATCTGAATCCCACCTCCTGCTGTAATAACCACGGGCAGTATAATAATACCTGAATTGCTGCAGTAAAAATTACCCAGACACATAAGTGGAATATTTGTAAGTTGCTCCGGAGACAAACACAGCGTAAATAAATGTAAATCTAACCAAACTGTTAAACATCAGTAAAACCTTTGGATAACCAATATGGAGTCAAAGTTTCTTTGCATTTACACCAGAGGGTGTTTTACCACGTTGGTTCCCAATTCTGCACACGGCAACCTACATTCACGTCCCAGTGTTTTCCCCCTCGGTCAAAATTTACAGCTTGTGACCAGTTGCAAAGAAATTCATGGCGGTGAAGTAAATACAAGCACATGCTCACTTCACTTTAAAATTCCATTTTAAAACACCTGCCACTCTGAGGGACGTGAACATTTCGCTCAAGTATAATAGCTGTACGAGAAATTAACACAAACTGTACAGCAGGCACTCGTGAGCCTCAGAGGTACACGTTTACCAGGATACATTAATGATCACGACCATCGGTAATGACTCATCATAGAAACACATACTCTTGTGTACTTTAGAAAACTTTTTGGTTTGTGAAGTTTTCTGGCGAGCGACAGGTGTCTGCGTTTTCGTTCTTTGGAGTGTGCACTTTGTCCTCTGTGTTCTTTGCTCTGGTTCTGCCGTGTCCTCAAAGTAACCGCGTAGAGCAGCTGCTAATAAACGGACAAAACCAGACACCATGATCCCCTGACACTGGGGACTGTAGGAAGCAAACATGTAACAGCTGAAATAACCTGTAGGTGTAAATACATGATCTGCATGAAAACCACCATCTCTGGTTCCCATCGGACAAGTTGGTGGCACAGAGTTGACCGAGCTCTGGAGTCAATGTGTCTGTCACTGTGTCAAGTGTGTGTGAGGCGGGTTGCTATGGAGGTACCTCCACGTGGACATAATGATGAAACCCACTGGGAGCAGTTGCATCATCTGGACACGTCGTGGACTCCCAGGGAGAGCGCAGCCCCAAAGTGGAACCCGTGTGTTTGCTGCCCGCGGCGGTAACACACAACTGGGTCCCCAGCAGCGCGAGCGCCATCGCTAATAATAAAAAATAGGACTCACGGGCTGTTTGAATGCGGGAGGCCAGGCAGGCTCGCGCGCGCTCGCATTCGTTACGTACACAGACAGGCGCGCGCCTTTCTAGGCCCTCCCCCCGCCCGCCAAACACAGCTGATCACCACACACGGGGGCGAGCTCACTTTTCTCACATTTTTCACTTGAACTTAGGGAAATGAAGTAAAGAAAGAGACAGTGAAATCAATCAATGTGCAGTGAGAGAGCGCCAATATCAACTGTCAACACCCCCCCCCCCCCCCCGTACCACGTCGGAGTCCACGTCCCAGTGCAGTCAGTGTGTGTGTGTACTCACTCAGTACTCACTGTACGCACAGAAACAGAAGCCCGACTACCCCCACGTCGACGGTCCTAGCTATTTAGCTAGGCTATTATATAATTATTCCGCTCGAAATATGGAACCAAGACTCCTAATTATATATTTACTCATTTTACTGTCTCCAAAGGAGTGCAGTGCTGCAGACCACGTACCGTCCCCGTCGGGCTCATGATCAACAAACGACTCACCGCGGCTCCTCATTCCTCAATTTCGGCACATAGAAAGAAACGCCTGAGTGATACACACGAAATACAATTCAGAATCAGAATTCTCAATTCGCATACTCGCACAAATCGGACCGTCACGCGTCAGCCATCGATCATTTCCAACTCTGTGATAGTCGTACAAAATGAGGTATGCAAAGGAACGCGCGTGTCCCTATACTTACGCGTGCAAGTTGTCTTAACGTTACTGACAGCATGTCTTCGAACACTGACGAGCCGCCACGAGTACGTCTACAGGAGTTTGCTTGTTCGCACTGTCTGTAACGAGGGAAATGGACTCGTCTGAAGCTGTCCGCACATGCGCATAAAGTCAAAGAGGGGGACAAGGGAATTGTAGTTTTTTTTTTTTTTAGAAATAAGACTACCTCACGGATACGTTTTCCCGAACTTTGCGACTGAAAATAAAATACATGGCTAACCACCCGCAGCAATGACGCTGTAAAGCCGGTCAAACAGACACAATGCATGAGGCAATGGTTAGTTAAAAGTCCAGACAATGCATACAACGTTTTACGTGAGAAGGATTTATTGCAAGATACTTAAAGTTAAAATACTTAAACTTGGTCAGAGAAAAAACACAAGGGATCACCCACATTATGCCAAAGACGTACATTTATTGAGCTTTCAAGAAGCATTCAAAATATATTATTTTGGAAAACTTTTAAAAATTTGAACACTATACATGTATACTGTAGTGGGCAGTAAGCAGCATGGTAGTTAAAAGCATGGACTTTAAAATGAATGTTGCCAGTTTAAGTCCCAGGATAGTCATGCTGTTGTCCCCTTGAGTACGGTACTAAACCTGAATTTCTTCAGTAAATTAAACCTATTAGAGAGTAAAACTGTAAACTGCTTTGGATAAAGGTGTCTCAAGGTAACAAGGATACAACAGGTTAATGAAAACTGAGCAATTTAACTTACCAGCACTCAAGTTCAAGCGCTGCGTTTCTTCTTCACCCAACCTCAACGTACACATGTGAAGGCCGATAATAACCAAACCACGGTGAGAGCTCTTTTTCGAGCTGAGCAGTTTTCAACACCTTAATAAGTCGCTCATGATGTGCAAAAGATGTTTTTTCTTCAGTATGAAATGGCCCCAACTGAGTTTATGTGCGTACACTGTAAAGAAAGAGTCTACAAAACTGAACAAACTCAACAGTGAGGAATAGCTTTTCTTATTTTTTCACTGTGCCGTGGAATCGCTGCGCTCGGGGTACTAAATATAGCACCACAACCTTTGTTTTGCAACCACTCAGTGTAAAACAAAAAAGGGAAGTTTTGAAAAACAAAAGTGTGAAGTGCTTTGAGGAAACACTCCATTAACAGACTGTTGTTTTCCATTTGTTTACTTGTCAGAAGTAGAGTGTTACAGTTGCTACCTACACTGCCAAGAGTGCATCTTGAATAAACAGATTTTCTTATTATAACTACAGGCAGCAAAAACAGATATAAAAATGGTGAGAATAACAGAAACTGTACACCCCCACTACCAAATTTATCAGTACCAATTTCAGTTTTGGAATGATGTATTTTTCATTTGCACATGGAATTTGACATTCAAGTAGCAAAAATTCAGCCACATCAGACAATTTTATGACATGAATGCTGTGTGAATTGTTTCTTTTTTTGAGCTGGTTGAGATTGGGAACTACTAATCAACTTCTCAAGCTATGAAGTGTTTTATTAAGAATCTGTTAAGATTGCAGTTCAACAGTATATTGTAATTATTTTAAAATTGCATACACAATGGCTCACATCATAAAGGGCACTCATTTGCCTATCTGTCCTTTAGCACCCTCACTAAAGCAGACATGAAAAGTTGATTTTTACAATATAAATGCTTTTCTGATGGGAGAGATGCAACAGAAACCTTTGTATCGTGAGAAACTGATAAGTATTCCACCTGAATGGAGCTGTGGGATTTGTGATCTAGGGATACTGTAATAAATAATAGACAAACATAAAAAATGAAGCTTTCATTCAGGATTGACTGTATTTTTCAAGAAAACATCCCTGGGTTACCCCTGTCATTATCTGACATAAGGGACAATGCACTTTTGAAAAGTACAGTTCATAAGCAGAGGTAAAAGGAAAAATTATTTATTTCTTTGAAATCCAGCAAGCCTTATTGCTAATTTTATTACTATTTGTAAAAATCAAATGATTTTCTTCTCATTTCATTCCTAGATCTAAACTCTGGTATGGTTGTTCACCCACTGTATTACACCATGCTTAGAGTATTTTACAGAATAGTCAACATATATACTTCTTATATAACATTTTAGGAGCCTTTAAATGATTATTTATTTTTTAAAGTATTTGAAAAAATGTAATATAAGAAATATATATCTGAGACCAATAAATTGATTAAAAGACAGCCTTGCAAAAGTCTGAATTCCAAGCTACCTGTCATTATAATGTAAAGACATTTGCTTCTGGTGTTTTATTTTATAAATGATGCAGAAAAAACAGTTATTTGATTTAGACAAGATGTCTGCTCTCTCTTTATTTCAAACAACTTGATAGTCTCCATTATAATATATTATGTCTCATTCGATTCATTGCCGACAACAGTTTTTTTTTTCAAAGAGGTACATTTAATTTTGACTTCAGTCTGTAGTTCACGTGACTTGCAATCCCTTATTATTCTTTGGCCCTTCGTAGGTTTGCAATGTAAACATGTAATTCATGCCTTGCTCAAAAATTCGGCCAATTCATTTAGACAAAGACCTGAAACCAACTGTTTAACACATTTTAATGTGCAATTTCATATATGCATATCCTGTCTTTAACATTTTCTACACATAATAGCAACAGTAGCACAACCTTTTTAGCTGTGACTTATCACACCCTCTCACCACTTAAATCTGGCACTCAGGAATTGAACAATTAGGGCAAAATTCACTAACCAAAACAACTTCTCACTAATTTACAGTCTAGTACCACACATAAGATGGTATGATTTTATTTTCACAAAAAGTTTGATGTGAAGAGTAACATTTCAACCCAATCATATGCCTCTTCTGATCCTTCACATAAAATCTGAGACTTAAACAGAAAAAAAACTGTAATATTAATGAATGAATTCTAAAAGCAGAGCAGAGCAAATGTACAGAGAAAAACCTAAATAAAACCAATACAAATACTGAAGTCCTTTTAGAAAACAGCTGAATGTTATCTTTGCAGGTGTTGACCTCTTCGTTTTGATTCCAAACCTGTATTGTGGTGAAGGAGGGAAGGGGAACGATAAGACCTCACAACTGCCTTCCTTAGTGCCACCTCTCATTCTGCCTCTTTCATCCGAAGTAGGGGTGTTCATTCTGGAAGTTGTAGTCCGGACATACCTTTTGTACCAGCTTGTAGTCGATGCTGAAAAAGGAGATGAATATGCAGATGACCTTGAAGGGTTTGGCGCAGAGCCAGGCAGCGTGCGATTCTGTGTGCTCAGAGAAGCACACCTGGGATGGGTTGTATAAGCAAGGCTTGGTTTTTCGTTTACGGTTGGTCTTTTGGTACTCTACCCGGCAGTTGAAGGTCTTTATCTCTTTGGGGTCAATGGTTGACTGCTGCTGTTGCTGGAGCTGGAGGTCAGGGTGAAGATGCTGTTGCTGCTGGAGCATCTCAAACTCCACAACCTTGGAAGGCGGCACAATACTGACAGACACATTGCCCAGGCTGGAGGAGTTGTGGCGGAAGTAGACAGTGAAGGTGCCATTCACGTGGTCTACTATCTTTCCTGTCACCAGGAGACTGAATTTCATTGTCTTGATGTTTAAGTAGAAGTCCCCCCACCCAAAGATCTTCTTGGTTTTCAGGGCTGTCTTCAGTAAAGGTTTGCGCTTGGAGCGATACCCTGTCTGGTCAAGAAGAAGTGACTGGTTTCTGGCCCAGTCATAGGGGTTGAGAAAGCTGTAGCTGGAGGCTTTAGACTTCAGTGGAGTGTTGTCCATGGTGGAGAATATCCCAGAGGTCTGGTAGGGTGGCTTCACTCCCCCAATGGGTCTGACCCCTCCTTCATCTCCCATGCCCCCCATACCATAAGGAAGAGTCTTCATCCCCAGGTCCAGGTAATCCAGGGACTTGGCCATCTGCTTCTCCAAACTCTCAACCTGAGGATACAGAGAGAGAGAAGTTCAGTTCCATAATAACTGAACAAAAACAGCAGGTCTTCATCTAAATTATAACATTTTAATTGTCCCAAAGGGATTTAAACTAAACAATAAAAATGTGATCTGTGATTAATGAAAGTGTACATGTCAGATATTGCTTAGTCTTGCATTTATCACACAGATTTCCAGGGCCTGCTTCTTGAAGTTATGCACTGGCTGTCCACAGTAAGCACAAAATAAGAGTGTGTATCTGAAACTTGCATGAGCTAAGAATTTTAGTAAAGAGAAATGACATCTTAATGGTAGCCTAACTGCATTTTTATTGAGGTTTTTGGACCAAACCCAAATATGTGTCATACTGGTTATGTCGCAATCTGAGTAATATAATATTAACTAAAACCAATTCTGCATTATCACATGAAAATTTATATTACAGAGAATTTAATGGAGCAAAATTCTGTGATATTTTTTAGTATCTGGATTGATGCCCTCCTAACACCGCAAAGCCTCTCCATTATGTTTATTGCTGATTCGAAAGCTTTAGGTCATGGCTACATTTAATTTTTGTGGAATATTAATCCAAATATCTCAAAGTTTTAAAAGTCTTCATAGAGTATATTTCTTCATAAAATGGCTCTTTTACATTTACATAAGTGTCTTTCGCAAGACCACACATACAAACACACATGTAATCCAAAACAAAATGGACCACACTGCTACCACTGATTTCTATACCCGAAATAAATACATCAGAAAAATGCAGACCACTTTGAATATATTTTCATAAGCAAAATATGAGAAATAACACAAAAAAGATATAAGAATATAGTTTATACATCTAAATTCCAGACTGAATTTAAATAGTTGTGTTCCATTTTTAATATCTACATTCATAAATCACTAAACCAAATAAAAAATTTATGATACCACTTATCCAAACATTTGCCTACGTGCAGGTACTCCTTAATTAGTTTCCAGCCATTTCTGATTTCTTTGTCAGTTTGAGTTTAGGCCTAATATTTAAGACAACTAGTTAAGTCTCATAAACACATACACATATACACACACATTTTCAGAACCGCTTGTCCCTTACGGGGTCACGGGGAACCGGAGCCTACCCGGCAACACAGGGCGCAAGGCCAGAGGGGGAGGGGACACATCCAGGACGGGACGCCAGTCCGCCACAAGGCACCCCAAGCAGGACTCGAACCCCAGACCCACCGGAAAGCAGGACTGCGGTCCAACCCACTGCGCCACCGCGCCCCCCTACACATATACAAAAAACTTCAAACTTTAAAGCTGAATATGTATTATCTTGGAAAAACTGAGATATCCAAGAAATATGTTACATACAGCATTCTAAAAAAGGAATACAACAAAGACTTAGGTCAAATACAGAATAACAGAGATGCCGAGTCAGCGGAGTAATAGTTATCAAACGAATCTGTATGATCAGGAATCTGGTGTACATGCCTCTGTAAAAATAGAAATGATCTTCAGAGATGGAGCCACATTATGGAACGAAGCAGTGCAAGGCACAACAAACTGAGCCAATCTCCAAAGGGGTCTCAAGGGGGCAGGGGGTGTTTTTGGGCTAAACTATACTGCAAAAGGTGAAAGGGTGGTTTGAAATGCAGTTTCCGCCTGATTTCAAAGTCTTTCAAGATAGGCGGGTGTTTGCCTGGCATTTTTCAATCACCAAAATTCATGCATGCACGCACGCATGCACGCACACACACAGAAACTGCTTGTCCTATGCAGGGTCGCAGTGAGCCGGAGCCTAACCCAGCAACGCAGGGCGCAAGGCTGGAGGGGGAGGGGACACACCCAGGACGGGACGCCAGTCCATCACAAGGCACCCCAAGCGGGACTCCAAACCCAGACCCACCAGAGAGCAGGACCCAGTCAAACCCACTGCGCCACCGCACCCCCCCCCCACCAAACTGTTTTTCAACCAATTTATTTTATGAAGCAAATATGAAAAATGCAAAAAATAACCATATAGAATTCCTGCTTACATATTGTTACAGTGCTGAGGATGTGACTTATTTGTTGTGAATTTTTTCCTTGTCACACAGATTCACATCCAGCTGTTATAATATTCCTGTTCTTCTAGAGCAAGCAAATAAGAAATAGAGCATTACAGGAGTCTTACCAACTTATGTATGTATACCATGGATGGCACAAGGTTAACGGCTAGGCCTGAACTGAAGATGGAGGGCTTTCCCCACTCAGAACTTGTATACATATGTATGATATGGGAAATCTAATACTTTAAATTGAATTATGGGATATAAAGAGGGCAAAGCTGAAGGAAATGTTATTACTGGAAAGAAAAAGAGGAGACGAGAACAAGAACATTGTTTTCAGGGTTCGGAACATTAATAATCTTTAAGCTGATTCGGCTGTCTAGGAAGACAAACCATTCTAACTCGGTACGCGTGAGAAAGAGTCGTAACTAAGAATATGGCACTGGTGTAATGTATCGGAAGATACAAAATACAAAGGGCAGAAAATATAATAAAGCTTTGTCATTAGAACATGTCAACAATTAATGATTTATGGTTTGCTGCTGACGGCCCCAAAACAAGAGGTTTTTCATCATGAGTCCTGTATTTCTGACCTGCTCAAACCTTGTAGCTACAGATTTCCTGAGAATAATTCCACTTGCATACATTGAGGAGAAAGCAAACAGCTCTGCCACAGCAATTGCCCCTTCCCAGGGGACAGTTTGTGCATTATGCAGCCAGTAAGCCTCAACTTGTAGGCTTTTCATTTATCTAATTGGAGTTTTATTTGCGGTGATCAATTATTTTTTTCCATCTTATCGGTGGCGTCTGAAGTGCTGCTCCTCCGTGGCATTGATCTGCTGTCATTGGCGGGCTCAGATACCAGGTCCTCACGCCTTCTCGTCACCATGCTGAGGTAGCACTATTTTTCAATTCCTTTTCTTGCTTACACCACATATACTGTCTGATGCCGAATGAAACTTTCATATTTTAATTTTCTTACATATACGTATTTCATATTAATAAAAACAAACAAGCACGAATTAACACAGCTGGTAACATGGCAGCTGAGGACATGAACCGGGTACCATAAATCTGCCTGAATGAGGTTCAGAAGAGTGCCTGCTGTTGTACCTTGTGTATTTCTAGCTCAATTAAAACAGAATCTGTATGAAAAGGAAAGCCTGGTAACTGTACAAAGGGCAAAACTGTTGCTTTATCATCGACAAAATCACATATTTACATGTAATTATTATCATTATTACTTTGATTGTGCAGGAAAATTGTATTTTGCTTGGAAGTGATGGAAAGAATGTGGACAATATCAAGGAGTACTTATACAACTAAGGTCTGTAACTAAAAGAAGGCTGTAAACCTGAGCATTGGGCAGGGCACTACTGATGTACCCGGGAGCAAGGTACACAGCCGACCTGTTTTACGTCAGAGTACCAGCGATGTAATTCGATCCATGCCGATGACTATGTACTTGCGAGTTGAGTTCGGCCGAGTTGGCGTCGTGTTACGAGAAAGTTAACTACAAGGTCCGCTCGAGCTTCGCGAACCGATGCAGAACCACGGACAATTCATTCACGACTAGGGCTGCAAAACGAAGGCACAATATCCCATGAAAAAAGGAAGCTAAAATGTCATTTAATTACACAGGGCGAAATAAAGCCCAAAGGAATGAAGATAAACTAAGCGGAGGCAAAAAAGGAGGAAAAGAAAACCCAGCAAAAGCGATTTAGAGTTTGAGTGCCATTGCTGGATTATCATGAGAATGAAAGCCTCTGAATCACGGGGTGCAGAAATGGAGCTGCAGCTGATAACGCTGTGAGGAGGGGAGAAGTCAGGAGAAAGAGCAGAGAGCAGGGTGGAGAAGGGGCCGAGAGACAGCGAAGACAGCGAGGGCAGTTAGAGCGCAGACGCAGAGGAGGCAGCGGGCGACAGCGAGCAACAGAGGGAGAGACATGGGAACAGTGTGGGGAGCAAAAATAGGAGAAAATATGCACATATTATAGAGCATTTTAAATTCTTATGTACTGTAGCACTTCGAGAAGAGGGCAATAAAACAGAAAAAGGCAGAACTGTTTAATAAAGTACCAATTTCTCCTTAGATGTTGATCAGTTCCCTGGAGGCACTGTCACAAACATGCAAAACAGATTATACACACTTCTTAAGTGGACGGCCTGTGTATTGTTCATTCTTCTGCGTTTTATGAGTCTGAAATGTATTTGCTTTAGATTTTTAAATGGGATTTCAAACGAGGCACGTTCGTTCGCAAAGAAAACTGTTTTTAGCCTTTCTTTGCATTTTATAATTTAAATCAGATTTAGAGGATATACAGTTATTGGAAATTCACACAGAAATTTGTGCTAAATGTACATAACGCAAAAATTAAACCATACATTTATGCTACAGTAAGCATAAGTACATTATATTTCATTCCTGACATTCCAGCTTTCTTCTTGTCTTCGAATAAAATATATTTGATCTGAAGTAACAATTTTTTTTTAATTATTATTTAACGAGCCTGAAAATTATGGACATGCTCAGTCTGTTTTACAAATCAGATCATTTGAATTACATTGCAAATAAATTCAATTTAGATGTTTTGTACAAATCGTTCTCGTAAAATTGTTATACAGATTCAAAAACATTTCTCAGGCTTGAACACACTATATGACTTTAGGCCTTACAACTTTAATTCATTGGTATCTAAGTACGCAAGCATAAAGAGGACATGTTTAAACATATAGTCATTAAACATAATTTCAACCTTCTACACATAATGTCATCATATTAATTGTCAATGAAACTGTATGACACATTTTATGCATAGGCTTGATTAAGAAATGTATGTGACATTTTTATGATTAATATTCATGTATTCTGCAGTTTTTTTAACATCCTTTGGTGTTAATTTAATTCTATGCTGAGCATTTGAGACAAAGTAAGGAAAAATCAATCAAAAACATCAAATGTCCGTGTGATTGATGAAATACATAATGGAGTTTGACATTTTCTTTCTTTAAGGAGTGTAATTAATATTTCCATTGATATTCACCGTGTACTGCTGTATTCCCTGTACTCACCGTAATGCACATTCACTATTGTACACATTGTTCTAAACACACAGCTGAAACAGGTGACAATGCAAATACGTCGGCAACGATATTTGTGCTGGTGCTAAATGTTCAGACAGAAATTTTTCTTTCTAAGTAAGGAAACACTGAAATTTGCGTTACTATGAGCAAGGCGGCATGGAGATCAAAAAAGAGATTTCTAAGTGTGAGATTTTCTGTCTTTTTCTTTCCATTTGCAGTCACACATTCGAGTTTCTGTGCCAGGGCCAAACCATGCAGCGGGGAAGCAGGCATCCACAACTCCATTATCTCCCCTGTCTTGTTTTGGCAGATACACAGGAAGGGTTTCTGCCAAATTCCTTGAGTGCTCTTGTCTCCTCTCGTCCTACCCCAAAGTACAGTCCTCCACCCTTGCAGGAATCCCTTTTGTCTACGCTGCAGGGCCTAAGATGAATGAACTTTTGGAGAAAAGCCGTCCGTGGGCCAGCTTGGGGGCTTGTCTGAAGATATTTCAGGGACAGAGGGGCACCGGACTTGAAATTGCAAAGACATTCAATCTTTTCGGCCTGCCAAATTTTAGGATAGCCTGAAAATGACGTGAAATCAGTCATATAAAGATGTAATGCAGCCTGAAATGTATTCATCAGTAGATAAGATGAGTAGCATCAAGAGATACTCGCAGTGAGAAAAAAAATGCAAATGCCTTGCGGAGACTGAATACAAGTCTGATGGGAATTCAAACACGATAAAAGCAAATCGTTTTATTGCATTTATAAATTTGATGAGAGCTATAAATGTTCAGTGGTAAGGAAGAAATCTTTGATCTCAAAGGGATAGAAAAATGTTCGCGCTTCAACTTTCCGCGCCGAGCGAAAATACCACACTGACCGCGGACTGACAACCAATAAACGTAAAGGTTCCGGGGAAGAAGGAGTACGGCGCTGCATTTCTACGAGAGCAATCAAGTAAAACTAGGAAATGTTAAACACGGAAACTTGACATAAAAGACATGAGGCGGTCAATGGAAAAAAGTCATTTCTGCCCAGGAAAAAAAGAGATGTTGCCGTCCATTGAAAACAGTATCTCGGGATAATCAGATCAGAAGTGCAGAGGTAAAAAGCGCTCTCAGTGCAGGTCTCTCACTGTAATGGTGCTCACAGCCACTTCTGGGCCAGATTCCTTTGGAGGACTTGATTTAGCTCTTGAATGATTACAGAAACTCGAGTGCTTCATTGTAATGCACCTGAGCGGCGAGGGAGACGTCTTCTGCATAGGCGAGTTAATCTTCGCAAGCAGACAGCAGGCCTGGGATACACCCTCCCCCATACTGTCTCATCCCGGAAGTCCATCGATTTTTCATATTATCAGCTTTTACGTCTGCGAGGTCTGATGTTCCTGAATTTAATTTTGACGTAAAATGTAATTTGATGTTGTTTTGTTAAGTCTCAGCAGTCGAAAGTAACTTTATTTTATTTGTCTCTAACTTGCCCCACCCCCAGGCGGTGAGACATTTAAAACATGTTCTCACATTATTCTTCTTTGCAGTCATATTCAAAAGACAGGTACTGGTTGGCAAGTGAGCGGCGCAAGCTGAGGTTCAGGCGTACAGAGCGAGTGATGGGACAAGCGTTTTTCACCCAATCTCAGTCGATAACTGGTTGGCTACCTACGCGGACGTGTCAGTGGAACATCCGCACGTAGTCCAGTGCCCCAGCTGCGTATGCATCAGTCATCCCCTGCGGACACAGTTGGGCTTGTGCCAACAGGAGGAGAGGGGTGGGACAGCGTGCTGGGGTGGGGGGGGTCTCTTATGCATGCAGGATGGTAGGTAATGCATCAAAAGATGACAGCTTCCCCATTCTACTTAAATAAGAGTGTCAAGACTCCTGGCTGTGTTTTAACTTTAATCATTCATCTAAATAACTGCTGCAGAACTCTGCTGCACTGGAGGGTACGGTGGCTGCCAAGGAAGCGGAATAACATCTGACGTCGCGCCGCTGAATTTCACATTTGTAAATGTGTAAACATATATTTGAGTCAGTCTGCCGACACAAACTGTGCCCCCCTTGCAGATTTATGTATGGGCGAGATTTAAAATTCATGGCAGTTAGGAGGGGAGGAAAAAAAAAAAAAGAAAAAGCAGCGCCACTCTGGTCTGGCAGGATGAGCGACGCTCTGACTGGGTAAGTGACAGTGATTGATGCCCTCTGTGTTTGCGACTTATCAAGTGCAGACACGCGCTGTGCAGGAATAAACAGCAGGAATATAAGGCATAAACAAACGGTAAAATAAAAGCAAAAAGAAGAGGGACGGGAGGAAAATGCCCCCTATCTGTGCAATGGAGGACAATCGCTAGGGAAGGGGGTCTAGCGCCGGACGCTCCAGGTGGGGCGCTGAGGATCGGAGGTGAGGAGGCTGCCGGCAGGCTGTCACCCAGGCAGTAAAATGAAGTCGAGGTTCTTCACATTTGTTTTCCTCAGCTCATCATTGCGGGAGCGGGGTGACGGATGGGACGGCCCTGGCAGCGACGGGGAAGTGTCAAAGCTGCTCACAACGGAAAACACCTTCTATTTCTCCCACCTGCCAGCGCCAAGCATCCAATTCTGCTGCTCGCGAAGCTTTCCACTGGGGAGAATTTGACTGGCTTGTGTGGCAGGCGGGCCCGGAGAGTAATTGGATGATTAGAAATAGATGAAAAGACTAAACGTCTCGTGTCTTTCTCCTCCTGCGAGCCACAAGGAGTTCGGGAAGGGCTTTTCTCTGACTCCAGGGTAAGAAATTTCTGATCAAAGATGTAATTGGAGCCCGGGCAATGCATCCGCCTGCTCCGGTGCTCTGAGTGTGCACTGTCGCTAATCTTTCCATTGGACAATTAGTGATGTAGGCCTAAAGTCTCGAGTCCCCACCAGGGCTTACAACCGCACACCGGTAACTGCAGCTCAGAGCGGCAAATCTGCGAAGCGAGAAAATTCTGCGTCACTGGCACCAAGTCCATCGCGACCACGTCGCAGCTGCACGCCGGCCGAACCGACGATATTTTTGCTCGATTATGTTCATCGCGCTTTCTGTTATAGCTTGTTTTTGTGATCGGACTAAATATCGCGCTGAAGGACACGCTCTCGAGATCGATAGCGAGATTTAATACTTTGAGCGTCCAGTGATCGGGGCTGAATATCAAGCGCGTTCGCGTGGAGTTCAAACAGGGCCACGTATGCTTGAACAATCAGGAACAATCCCTGACAACTTGGGCGTGAATGAATCCCGAGGGCGCGGGCATGAGATGGAGAGCGCGCCGCGTTAGTGTCCTCGCTCATCCAGAACTGCGCCGAGACCTCCCTCACTCCTGAGGCTCCACGCTTCGCCAGCTCCACTGGTATCATTCTCAGCCCCCCGTATAAAAACAATTATGAAAAGAAATGAGAAACACAGGTCTCTCCTCAGGCAATTGTGGTCTATGTAATGGTTTGGGTCCCTCTCTCCGTGTAACTAACTGAGCCCATCTATTCTCCCACCCAGACGTGCACCAGAAATAAACCCACCCGGTACACGTCCGGCCGGCGCCTGTGTCGCTCACTGCAGCGTGAACGCAATGGGAGCGATGACACGCGCAGAATACACACGCTCGCACGTGAATATGCCGAGCAAATGCCCATCCGCAGAAATACTCTACGAAGACACAAACGGACATAAGAGCGGTCGCACGCACACACACACATGGAACACACAAACACAACACGTTGTTACTGGGGTTTCATCGTCTCGATGCACGTGCCGTATGTATGAACAGATTTTTCTTTTCTTTTTCATAAAATGAATGACACAATCCCATGCGGGACCCGAGATCAGACCAAGCGGCTTCCTCTTTGAGGTCAGGCAGCAACAAGTACCTGAGAGTCACGCGTGGACGGATACATTATAAATTCACTGCAGGTAAACAAAAAGAAAAGAAACAGACATAAAATAGGAGAAAGAAATTATAGATTGTGTTCCTGCAAAATGAGACATTGCAACACAAGTGTAATTTTTACAGCTTTGGGACATTGGCTTATGATATTGGCAGAAAATTATACCAATGGCCACTAATCCAAACTAGACAATAAAGGGTTTTATAAGTGCTGTGGTTGTTAAAACCTCAAACAGGGTACGGTACAGTACTCGTAAATGTTGTCCTTCTCTGGCTATCGAGTTCACCGGTACTATGACTATGTATTCTACTGAAAACTGAAATTCTATCCTCATAACAGCTGAGAATCGTAAAAGCTAGAATATGCCGACAGATTTGAATTTTATGGTATTTAAGAGAAAGGCTACACGTGGAAGCGAAAACGCAATGTTATGTGTGTACCTGTGTGCGGGCCCCTGTATTCGTGTGTGAAACAGAGGGAAGACTGCAGGAAGGAAGAACACATGCCTTTATAATAACTACATAATAAAAAAAATCTGCAGTGGTGAAATACAAAAAGTTGACAATAAAACTGACTCATCCAATCAAAGCTACACTGATATTCAAAAAAAAAAAAATAAACTAACATGTCAGTCCCCATGTAACTCAAATACTCAGTAAAATCCAGACCAAATCTTAACTGACAGTATCAGTATTAACATAGAGACAATAATAAAAAAAACAGTACAAACATATAAAATGCTCCCTTAAACAATTTCATAATGTTACTTGTTTTCCTCACAAGCGCAGCTTATAAAGTAGCTGAGAAACAAAACAAGGTGCGAGGAAAATCCATTGCAGTGCTTCAGCACAGCATAATAACCTGGGGAAGGAGATGTCCAAATTCTGGAAAGGAAACTTTCTGGGGGTATCATGGGTATATGCTCTCGCTGTTCCCTATCGCTGCGTCCGCCACATACATAAATTGATATGAAAAAATGCAAATGCATCAATAGGTTTTCTGGAAACCCCTGAGCTGCTGTTAACTCTCCTTAATTGCTTTGTTGCCAGTGCTTTTACTATATTGCACATCATGCCACACGTTGAGGCTTGTGTACGCATGATGCGGGTGCCTCGAGGAGGCCGGGTGGGAAGGTGGCCGGAGACAGAGGATGCAGTTTATCTGTCATTTCTAACGAGCTCTGAGACCATGGACCGGGCCAGGTCAGCATCACGGGGTGGGCGCACCACACTCCGAGGCATCCATCACCCTCCGAGCAGCGGGCATTAATTGGAACAGAAGTTAATGAACCGAAGCAGTTCCGTCCGCCTCTCTCACTTCCTTACGAACAGTACCAGCACGAGCCCATCTGAGAAAAGAGACAAACGCTTACCAACGCATGAGAATTGGGACCGCGATGTGTAATAATAACCAATGAAATTAGTTCAATTATTGCAACTTTATCACTACTGCTATTAGATTTACATTTATTCATTCGGCAGACACCTTTCTCCAAGGTGATGTATATCTCAGAGAATAATACAAAAAGTGCATTTCATCAACAGAAGGAGAGATTTGGATGCGGACACGTGATTCTGGAGTACGATCAGTTTCTCAGACACCGCCATATGAACCAGTATACAGCATTATTATGTAGCAAAAATTATAATTAGAATTTGGCCAACTTTGTTCCAAACAAAGCAAAGAAAGTTATATTTATAAATTATAACTCGCATTAGAAATTCCTATTTGGAATATTTTTTAGGGACAAATTGCTTATGCATTCATTCATAATCTCAAATAATATTATTCACAGAGTTAATCAAAGTAGGTCAGACTGTATATTGGCGCACTTGGCGGAGGATATAGAAAACTAATAATGACTTGGTTTGGTAGCATAATTTGTCAAGAGACAGTATAAAGACAATTAAACAAAAGACATTATGAAAGCTATTTAAACACAATGTACATAGTATGCTTTAAAATATGCAGATAGAAGCCATTAAAAGGGAGAGTACAAAGTGGAAAGTGAGGAGCACAGAGATGCAGGAGGAAGGGAAAATTGCAGACTACGTTTTTCCTGGAGTCTCCCATGTTTTTTTTTTTTTTTTTTTTTTTTTGGAAGTTAAAAAGAGCTGGGAGCGATAAATTCTGGAGCAAAGTCAAAGACAAACAAGACATTCATTCTGGCAGAGCTCCCACATGGCTGGAACAGTGCTCCCATAAGGCTTCTGGAAGGAAGGGCGACCTTCAGGACCACGCGTGAGATAACATCATTACTCTCCATCTCTGTGGTTACATTCAACGTCCAAGAATAGAAGCCGACCACCAGAAGTGGGTCTGGTGCAGGAGTCCCCGCGTTGCAGGTAGCCCTGGATTAGCATTCCACGCAGAGCTCATGACCTCAGTGCCCACTGCAGAAGATGGCGTTTTAGTGACGGCGCCAATGGGTGAAATGAAGTTCGAACAAATACGGTACACGCATCTAGCGCGTTTCATTCTGCTAACTGAGTAAGTGAGACAAAGCCGTCCCTACAAGTGGATGGGAATTTTTAGGAAAGACGGAAATTTCTAGTGTGAAACCAGACAGATCTATCTTTCCATGCCGTATGTCGAGTCTGGCGGATATACATAGTCCTTTACTCTTTTTCTGTCTTTTTCTTCTTTGAACCAGTTGGGAGTCGCTCTCATAATCAATAACTTTCTCCGGCGTGCAAAATCTGCAATAATAAAAGCATTACGGGAGGGTAAAACAACAAAGAGCGTTATTAAAATATGGAGGAAGACTCCTTTTTTCCCACCTCCCCTCCTCCCGGCTTCGCTCCGCACTCCTGTTGCCTGGGAGAGCGTGATTGCTGAAGGAAGCGTTGCCTTAGAAAGGGACGGCGTGGGTTTCCAGCACGCAGCCTGTTCCAATAATGAACAGCCAGAGCGGAGCACGTCTGCGTTGCAGGTAGGCCTGGCTTAGCATTCCACCAAGTGCTCAACAATATATATTTTTCATAGACCTTCTTTTATATTCAGACAGAGGCTCCCTGAGCACTCATCTTTATTTCATTTTTTTTTTGGATGTTTTTAATTTTGTCTGAGATTATTATTTCTTTTTTCTTTTTATTCTTTTTATATTTACAGTCCTCCCCTTTAGCCGGCCTTTGCTTCCAACTGCCTTCGATGAAAAACCGCGTTCTCGATTTATATTAGGCTTTATTTGTGCTGTATGTATTTTGGTTTTTATATGGTTTAGAGACTTCCAAGAGTAACTGGAAATTTTTTTGTATATTTCACGTCTGAACATACCGAGCTTTATGTGTAACTGTTTAAACATAGCGGATACATATAAACACACAAGCACATAAATACATGCAGAAAGAAACTAATTTGCTACAGTTGTAAAAAAAATCCCATGTGAGACAACCAACTGAACAACATATGCTAGATGCTTCACAATTCCAATTAAAAAAAACCAGAAATACAGCATAATACCACAGCTGTTTGAGACTTTATTGGTATTGTTGTTGTTGCAGTTGTTGCTATTATGTACTTAAATATAAATTAAATGATAAATAAATCAAATTATGTTCTTCAATATAAACTCAGTATGATCTCAGCAGCAGATCCTCTTGAAGGACATGACAAATTTTGCTTTTTGTTTCACCTTTCAATAAACACCAAGAAAGTGTAACTTCTGTTTTAAAGCTCCTTTTACCAAATTTTGACTGTTTCTAGGTGTTGTTGCTCAGCTGCACCACTGGTCCATCATGATGGAGGTACTGTAAGGACTTCACACGACCAGACTTATTTCCCAGTTTGTCTCTAGGGGAGCTTTAACCCACAATGACTCTAATCCCATCAATGTTCTCTGCCTATTTTATTACAGCATGCCCCTGCTTTGTTTACCCATTTGTATACTCTTCCCGCTGCATTCCGACCCTCAAAGTGCATCCTAATTAGAGTATCATTTAAAGTGGTCCCCAGTCGATGGAGATTTGTACCGCTGCCACAGTTCCCTTAGTTCTACAGCCTGATGCATTCGCAGGCACGGTAAGCCTCTGTCCCTGTGTCTCTCTCTTTCTCTGTAGGTGAGACTGGTGCATCTGGGCCTCAGTGTCAGTGCATCTATGTGCACAGGCGTGTGTGTCTGTGTGTGTGTGTGAGACTTTTTGTGAGACCAGTCCCATCACTGCAGCCCGCCACACTCCTCCTCCAACTCTGGCGGGAGGTACCAGGGTATAAATGCCACACATTCTTGATACCGACTATTGCAGAATCAGGACGGACATGCATTTAAAGAGAATCAGAGCTGGGGAAGTAACTATGTTGACAAACACTACTATTGTGATGTCCTATACAAGTCAGGAAAATCCTGCTTTGCGTTACAGTGTCCAGGACACCTGTATACTTAAATTGTCTGTAAATAGGTATTTTTACAAAGAGGAAACCTGGCCCAGACCAGGACAACAAACAGCTAAGGATGTAGAGATGTGATTTAATAATTAGCATTCCTTTGGCATGCATCTTAAGAAACCACCATGTTGTGGAAAGTGCCCACTTGTCACAAGACTTATCACATGGAAAATGTTGGCCTTAAAAAAAGGGATGATGTCTTCTTGATTTACAGAACGATGTTGTGGTAAGGCAAAAGAGAACAGGAATGATATGGAATACAGAACACAACGTAGATAAATGGCCCCCTGCACCAGACAACATGGTCACAAGCAAATTCCACTGGACATGACACCAGAGGTATGTGTAACACCTTAGAAGTATGTATATGCATCTAGTGGTGCAAAGAAGCTGCCAAGCAGCAGACGTGCAGTCTGACCAATAACCCTATTCTACTTGCTCAGCAAATTAGAGAATAATATCAAATACAGACTTCGTTGACTGCCTACTGTACTATTATTTGTAGTACTGTATTTAACAGATACCTAATGCTACAGGGTTTTTTTTCATGCCATGACATTCGGTGTTATTGTCTAGATGGTTTTGCATCTCATCCACAGTGAAATAAATCCTCCACAGTAGAACAATATTACATTCAACGAAGCACTGTCGTCTGATTCTTATCCAATAGCACAGAATATGCATGAATAGATGCGTGACAGTTGCTAACCCCACAGTACATCAGATCTGAGTCATGTTGGTGTGAAATCCTACTAGTGATCGATTCCGCTTTTATGACCTCTACCTGCACGTAGGTACTGGGTCACATTACAGTGAGGAAATTCCATTTGTCTGCAAATTCTTTCAAACTTAATTTTTTTTTAATTATAGAAGATAAAATATACGATCTGAAAAAAATGCTCAGAATTGGCACATCTACAATAAATATATATTAATCTTTGCAATCTGCCTCACAAACAAAATGACCTTGCTCCTCACGTTCATGTTACCAGAACCTGAAAGCTGATAAACTTTTGAACCCACACTTTAACTATATTTAAAAATCAATATAATTGCATGTAGGGGGTGCGGTGGCGCAGTGGGTTGGACCACAGTCCTGCTGTCCGGTGGGTCTGGGGTTCGAGTCCCGCTTGGGGTGCCTTGCGACGGACTGGCGTCCCGTCCTGGGTGTGTCCCCTCCCCCTCTGGCCTTATGCCCTGTGTTACCGGGTAGGCTCCGGTTCCTCGGGACAAGCGGTTCTGAAAATGTGTGTGTGTGTGTATAATTGCATGTCTCATAAGCAGTAAAAACATATTTCTGGAGAGACAGGAAAATAGCAAATTTGTTGCTCTTTCAGGCAGCAAGGGAAGGGAAAATATCTGAAGTAGAAATTAAAACGGTACGGTTTTAGACAAACGCATTCCCAACTAAGTTCACTTTCAAAATACCACACAACCTTGCTTTTTTGAACCTCCCTATTTTAGACATCAGATAATTAGACCATTCATGTTTTTTATTTTACTTTAAAAGAAAAAAACATTACAATAATTTATTTTAACATTTTAAAGCATAAAGAGAAAAAGAAGCATGTAGAGACTGAAAAGTAAAATCAGTTAACAGAGAAGTTACAAAGGGGCACTGCAGTGACTTAAATGTCAGTTGAATATGGTATGAACCAGTACAAATACTGTATTTGACAAGGTATATCCCCAGTGCAGGGGAATTAATGTAGAAAAACCTAACATGTGTAATTACCCTTTAAACTTTTGTGGTTTGTTTACATTATAGCACTTTACATTAGTGCACTCTGAATACATGTTTAAGTATGGATTTTACTGTTTTCAGTTCAAAAACTATAACCATGTTTTTGCCTTATGTAATGTATTGTGGCATTATAGAAGTTAAAATAAATGGAATATACAGTATAACATATAACAGACATATTTATTAATTTATAATTAATACAAAATTTGGACAAATGATTATCTTGTCTCTCTTGCTTCCCTGAATAATCCAAGACTGTGACGATGGACAATACAGCAAATACAAATTTTAAATGATACTGTGTGACACAAACCCCTTAATGACAGGTTATGTCGTGTTCGAATATAAGCATAGGTAAAGGGGTGGGGGGCAGTTTGGGCTCAAGCAATCTAGTCACGTTCGTATTTGTCCCTGGATTACAGAAGTAAATTCTTTAAGAATCCCATCCTGAAACACACTCCCACCGCCTGTTTTCTGTTTGTTCCATGTGCGATTACATACTGCAATTCGCTCAGTTCACAGAGAAAGAAATTAACATTTAACATACAACCAATTTCTACAGACAACCAACATTTTTTAAAAAAAATAAGCACAGAGACATCATGTTATTCTGCCTTAAGCCTTTTATAAACTGATGTGTCTGGCCTCATACGAGATCTGTTGGCCTCAATCAGAATGGCACTTGACATTTCGACATGTTATTTCAGATAAACACAATTTAAAACAAGAATGCTTCCCCACATGAGATTTGCACTACTGACGATCACATAACAGTGCTTCTGAGATGTTACTGTCCTCTATTTTGAACTTTCACAGTAATTGGGACCCAGTATAACTCAATTGACATAAACATATATCCTTCAAAATTGTGCTGTACTTGTAGTTAATGACACCTGAGTCAAGGTTTTTAGAGGTGACACTACATTACCGCAAGGACAGTTTATTTTTTTCCATAATTCTAGTTTACAAGGTAAGGTGGCAGTTAATCTCTCACAGATCTTTTTTTAATCTTTCTTTCTCTCCCTCTCCCTCTTTCTCTCCCTCTGTCTCATGATTTATGGCTTTCCGGCTTACTATCCGGAGCGGGCCGACTCTGTCCGTGCATCAGTGTCTCTCGAACCATCCTCACGCCATTACAGAAGCATCCCAACACCAATACACTCTCTGTCTCACGTCTCTTCATCCTGGAGAGACGTTCGGAAAATAACTCTTTGGGATCTCTTTCAAACTGTTGCTGAAGACAATTCTGTTCATTGTTGGGAATAGTTAACCTTCATTATAGCACTACGTCTAATACAGCAAATCAGAAAATATAAATTTACTGAAAGCAGTTGTATGGTATATAAGAGCATTGTCCTGTGGAAACAGTCATTTTTGTCAAATCAGCACCTTTCAATCATTGCCTATAACGTTGCGAGAGTGGCACGGAGGCACGGCAGGGAACATGGTGAATCACAGCGCCTAGGCTGTAGTTTTGGCATGTATATTATCTCCATGTTCAGGTAGATTTCTTCCCCACGTCCCAAAGATTTGTGCAAAAAAGGCAATGGTAAACCACTAAACCACTTCCATAACTTCCCTTCCCTTGGAAACAATGCGACTGGCTCCAATGAGTCGGCAATGACTCAACAGCACTTAGCCCTACCTTCACAAGATATAGTGTTCTGGTTTGTGTTATTTGGCTCCAATACTCACAGTGTCTGTGACTATACATGTCATTGTGCTTCATTACTACTGGTACAAGGCTCTTTTTGTAAAAGCAGGTAATGTTTTTTCAAGCGGTGCTGATGAGTGCCGCCGTTCCACATCATACAGTCCACGTGTGATCACATGACTACATGGGTGTCACTCAGTGACAGACAGTGTCCTTGTCCCAGTCCTTTACTGACACAACATCTGGTGAATAGTTTTGCTCCCGTGACCTACGATTTTTCTTGCTCTGCCAGATGACCCAGATTCCCTGGAGCTGCTAACAAATGGTCCTACGTCGAGAACGGTCTTCGCGGCTGCGACCACGGCCAATACAGCATATACGTTTCAGGTACATCACATTAGTCTGCACATTTCCTTGTTAAGTTTTAAGTCTGTTTTCTGTTCACCATCACAGACTTGACCCAGTTCCAAGGTTGCCTCTTCAGGTTGATACTAAAGCTTTCCAGGTAAACTGTGAAACAAACATGAAAATGCTCTTGTCAGTTTTACTGATGTAAATTGTACAAAAAAAAAAAAAAAATCTTATTAATTCAGAACCGTAGATTTTAACATTGTTTTGAGAGAGGAAGTTTGGTATTTAAAAAGGGCTATTAATTTCTGTCAGAATGCATGGCAATAAGTCATATTTTTTCTCAGTTACTGGCTCTCTCTGTCTGTCTGTGCCCCTAATTGTCCGTACTCTACCCAGCACCACCTCCAACAACATTCTCTGGGCAAATTTGGACCAACTTAAAGGACTGAAAATCTAGTTCTGCTGCCACCCCCTCCCTACACTCTTGCTCCACTCAGTCTAATTAATGAAAACTCAAGCTAAGGTTTTATATTATTGAGTGCTGAGGGCTGGCATCTCCAACCCTTCAACGTCCAGAGAGGCTCACAACACAGCTACCGAAGCCAGGGAACAGGCGAAAAAAATAACCCCAGAACTTGGGCACAAGTACAGAGCAGCTTGCAAAATATGGAATGCGGCTCACATACATTATTTTGACAGGGGCTAAATTTTAATCAGCTTTGCTTGCAAAGCTACTAGAAGCTGCTGACATCAAAGTATGATGGGAGAGAAGGAGGAAGACGAAGAGGAAGAGGCAAAACAAATGAAAAGGGGGAATATGTGAACAAAACAGTGAAAGAGTGGAGAAATGCATCATGAACATGTCATGAGAGGCATCAAACACCTTTTGTCTTGAAGAGTTAGATTTTTTAAATAGCTATACATAAGGTTCAAAAGACCAAGAAAGAAAGAACAGACTATATGGATCTATAAATTATATAATTTCTTGCAAGAACATACTGACCATTCATTACCTTCCCATGCTATTGTTTTTTTTTTTCTATCTGTGATTTAATTTAAGTATGTACATGAGATTTTATATTGAAATTTTAATAAAAGCTTTAGGACACTTGTATGCCTGGCAGATTTCAATGTGATTTTTATTGTTTTATTTATTATTCTATTCTTAAAGGCAGAATCAGGGCAGCTTACAGGGGTCATTATTTCAGCTGAGGGCTTGCCTTTTTTCCTTTCCGTGAATACTGTACATGTCTAAATTAATGCATTACAAGCCATGATAGAGATATTAAAAAAT
Source organism: Scleropages formosus (assembly GCF_900964775.1). Classification (NCBI taxonomy): domain Eukaryota; kingdom Metazoa; phylum Chordata; class Actinopteri; order Osteoglossiformes; family Osteoglossidae; genus Scleropages; species Scleropages formosus. The sequence goes on from NC_041827.1 coordinate 15,517,265, forward strand.
GATAAAAAAAAAACGTAATCCTTCCTCCACAGTCACATCCGCACTCATACTCATGTTGAACTGACCCTGAGCATTCCCGACGTCTGCACTATGAGTTATGATATTTGGTGTCTCTCGGATTACACTTTAATATTTCATTACATGCACAAAATCCCGCTCTATATATCTCTCCCAGGTGTGCCTCTATTAATCACAGACAACACTGCAAAAACCAAGGGTGTCTAATAATTCAGGCAATGCACTCCACACATACTTGCCTGGACCTGTATACATGTGTGTGCACACACATTTACATGTACATTTTCTCTTTTCCACCACTAACAAAACAACTGTCCATCAGCACAACACAACAACACAACGTTATGAGCCCCTTTTCAAAAATATAGCAGCTCATCAACTGTCTCAGCAGGTATCATCCTGTTAGTAAGGAGACACATGATCAGAACCTGCCTGTCCCCCCAGATGTGATCTATTTCCTGATGTGTTTCAAAGCAACAGGAGAGAACACAACCCACATTTATTTACTGCTCACATCCAAGCAACGGCTAGGGACCTCACAAACTAGAGCGCCAGTGCACTCCAAAGTAGGGCTGACCACTTCGTTGGCATCCCCTTGGGTTCATTAGGAAATGCAGAGAAGGAAAACACAAAGTGTCTCTTTGCAAATGTGAGCTTAGGCCAGAGTGTGGGCTCAAGAAAGAGATTTTCTTACTTCTAGGCATAAGCTATGATCTGCACCTACTATATGAGGTGAAACCGAAGCAACTTAAGTTGGGTAAAAGGAAAAACTGTCAATTCCTCAATAGAAATCCTTTACCTGGTTCTCCAAAAGTAGTGACTTCCTCTCTCATGGCAGTAGCTAAAAGACTCCATAGCAACTGTACTGCCACGTGGTAAAGTGACACCTCTTTCGGACTCACTTCTCCCATGATCTCTTAAGTATACGATAAACGTGCAAATGTTTGTGTTAAAAAATTTTTTCATTACAACTGTTGAATAATGGCTAAACGTTTATGCAGCTACTCGCGTGATGTATGTGTTATAATTTTGGGATTTGAAATTGTCGAATAATGGATAAACCATACCTACTTGTATGATGTACATTGGCTTATATGGTGGAATGTGAAAAATAACTGTGCCTTAGTATCACATGCCTACATCCAAATCTCTCTTTCTGTTGATGCAATGCACTCATTGTATTTTTCTCCGAGATGTACATCACTTTGGAGAAAAGCGTCTACTAAATGAATAAATGTAAATGTAAAGTAAGCTCTTTGTTCTACTCTCCCCAGCAAAACCCCAAATATTCAGGGATTCTTTATTCATAGCCCTTTAACGGTGGTAATGCATTTCATCGCCATCCTGTAGCCTGACGTATTAGTACACAGCATTTGTCATATTACCTATTGCGTTGGACAAGTTTATTGCCAGGAACACTTGTGACCTGATTCCTTTTTCGATGGAACAATCTATTGTAATGTCTCCTTTGGTGTAATTTTCTAGGAGGTATTCCGCAGGAAATAGTCCAGCGACGCACAATGCATTTGGACTAATCCCATCCACCTTTGGTTTAAACTGCATTTATGGTGCACACAGAATGACAATGAACTAATATGGGCATATGGACTTAAGCCTTCCGAAACGCCAAACAAGTGAGTCACATATCCTCAACTGAGTTCTGTGAAGGATATCCATATATTCCAACACATCTTCCAGGCTGGAGTTAGCATAAAGGGGGAAGTGGACTGCACCAGTGGTTGGCCATGTGGATGTCCTCATGGAGTGAGGCAGCATCTGTCAGCAGGCACCTGGCACCTTGCCTTGGGTCTGAAGCCAAGCCCAATGGTCTCACCCCCGGTCCTGCCTAGGGAGTGCTGGTCTACTTCTAAAAAGGAAACACATCTGTTCGCTCAGGCTCTTCCTCTCGATTGGTGGGCCGGGGTCGTTTTTGAATGGTGGCCTAAGATACAGCCTTCACTCAAGCCAGAAAACACACCATGGCCTCCGCCACCCTCTTCTCTGTCATCCCTTATTATCACAAGCTTGAAACGCACCACTGAGAGGTTTTGAAAAGTGTGCGACTCTTTATATCAGCTGATTGTGCTCCCTTTCCCCTGCTACTGGCACATCCTCAATATTTCTGTCTTCACTAGACTTTAAATAAAAGGTTGTTCTATTTAAAACTTTGGTTGAGGTTTGATAACCGCTCTCGGTGGTCTTGCTGTTTGTAAGCCCTTTTACACGTTACGCAAAGAGGCCCGAAGGCCCTGAGGACTATCATTTTCTTTGGACAGGAGTGCCTGAGGGCGGCAAAAAAAGTGCGCCAAAAACTGCGTTTGTTGTTCTTCGCTACGTTTCCACAGAAACCACCAACCGATGTATTGTGCAGAACATATTGTGGAAGTGGCTGAAAGAACGGTTGTTAAATACTCATTTATTCTGCTATTTCGCAACACGTCTGCATTTTAGCAGCGTTATGCCGAATGTATCACGAACTCGCTAGGTTCAGAAAGCTGCGCTCATGTTAGCTACCTCGCAATCTCATCTAAATGTCAGGCTTTTTGTGTATTTTAAAAATTACATTAGATGCAGAACACAGTGTTTTTTTTTTTGCAACGCCATCTCATCTGACTGCTGTCTGAGCGACAAGGCTTGGCCACTCCTCGTCGAGGCTGAAGTAGGTTTTGGAACATCCAGATTTCTTCGCAAAATCCCGTTTTCTTTACGAATCTCATCGTATTTCGTGTCCGTAGCGCCTTTCTGGCGAACCCGAAGGGTGGACCTGGGATATTCTTATCGTGTTTTAATAGTACTTTTCACACATTCGTGTGCGGCGGACACAAAGCACGTTAAATTTCCCGCGTGCATCTCGCGGCAATCACGTGACGACGCCGTCGCGCGCCGTTTCCTCACAACGGCACCTCCCGGCAGGCGAAATGGGCGGTTCGCTGCGCTATGGAGTCCAAGTGTGGAAGCATCTTTCCACTCTTCTTTGAGACATGTGCTTTTAATCCAGGGGCCTAAAATCATTAATGAAATGTTCAACATACTGTATATAACACACAATTTTCGCCTGTATATTCTTTATTGAGTTTATGATTTATTCCTTCCCAAATGATATCTGATCAGTGCTCGGATTTGCACAATGAGTTACTTTAAATGCGCCTCTATGAACAAGGGTCAGCCCCACTTCCACAGCTCGGGAGAGCAAAAAAAATCTTTTCCCAATTTCTTCGGGGAAAGTCTCTTATGACTAATGCTGTTAAATGTGCAGAAAACGAAGTCTGGACTTGTTTGTGGTATTGACTTTTCTTAAACTCAACAATTTCCTTAAAACTGATTTGAGTATCGATTAAATTGCATTACTAGAAATAGCACAGACACATTTCATTTGAAATTCACCTCATTCAGGAATATATTGAGAGTGAAGTGAAATTAAAATTATTTTATCAAACATATCTGTAATTTGGTTACCAAATGACTCAACCTGGCAAAAATATATGAGCAAAAACAAAATTCTGAAGGTACCACATGTCTTGTATCTCTGTTGTATGTTATATTAAAATCAACAGCTGTCAACTAAAAAAATTCAGTACATTATGTACATGTACCTTAAGAGAACCAAAAAATTTTGCTTAAGTATTAGACTTTGCCCCACAGAAAGGCATAATTTACTCATGTGAGTTATTTGAATCAATGCTGTATATTTAGGAAAGCACTCATAATGTCCATTAACCTTAACATGAAACAAAAGTATGGCTTTCATTATAAAGAAATAAACCACACATAAAATGTATAAACCAGTTTGTAGGACAGTATATAACTACACTTATTGCATCTGAGTTAATAATGTAGTTGTTGCACAGAGGAAAGGACTGAAAGAAGTAATTCTAGAAGCATCTACCAGTGGTATACTGATGTGGTATTATAGAAACCTGATGATCTCTGGCCATTCTCTTCCTAATATAAGTCAAATAGAGAACCAGCATCTTTGACATTATTGCTATTTTGGCCAAGCCTGTGAGACTGGATATGATGCCTGGGTGCATGAAAATAGTTCCTAAAGCTACATTCCCATACATGCTATAGATACACTGATAGAAATACACTAGTTTAAAGCTCAAAAAAATAAACAAATAAAGGAGCAGGACATTTTAAAAAACTAGTATAACAATTAATATGATTCATCGCTCTTTTGTGCTACGGTTGTAGGTAAATATTTTAACTCTGTGATAAAACAATTTTATCACTGTGAGACAGAAAGGTTTTAGTACAGTGAAGTTACAGACGGCAGAAGAGAGCTCCATTTGCTTTTCCCCTATCTCTTCAATCCTGAAACACACACAGCAACATAAAAGACTAAAATACGAACGGTAATTTTAGAAATAAATATGCAATTTCTGACATTATTTTTATACCTAGACAAATCAGCAAGCTTTATTCACTTTGTATAAGAGGTAACTGAACCCTAGATCATGGCATCCATTTAATGTTTAAATATAGAGTATCTATCATGTATCTTTCTAAATACAGAATATCAAATAATAAAAATAACAACTCAGAATAATAACAATTAAATGTATTATTCCTTCTTATTAAGAGTAGCAGCAATTATTATCACTCTGAACAACAAACCAAGGATTTTAGCAAAAACAACAAAGGCCAAGCACTGTTGCATGTTTAACTACTTAAGTAGCTTTTAAACCAGATGTGGAATGAATGCCACTTAACAGGCCGATTATGCCAGGTGTTTCACAATGTAGAGGCCTGCTGCCTAAGTGAGCACCTACTAACACACACACACACACACACACACACACACACACACACACATTTTCTGAACCACTTGTCCCAAACGGGGTCGTGAGAAACCGGAGCCTACCCGGCAACACAAGGCGTAAGACCGGAGGGGGAGGGGACACACCCAGGACAGGATGCCAGTCCACCGCAAGGCACCCCAAGGGGACTGGAATCCCAGACCCACTGGAGAGCAGGACCCGGTCCAACCCACTGCACCACCACACCCCCCACCTTCTAACATTGTGTATAAAATCTAGATTTGGCTACCAGCATTAACTGTTTCCATACCAGCGATATTACAATGATATCCAGTTTAACCCTGATGAAATTTCCACTGGCACAAACATAATCCATTATTATTATTATTATTATTAGTATTATGTTATATCGTGAATAGGATTATTCTGAAGATCTCATTATTCCAGTAGTAAAGTGGCCTACAAGGTCAAACAAAAAGCCACATTAGGCTCCATATTAGAAAATAATCTAATGCAATTACACACATGGCACAGACGCACATGCCTCTCGAGTTCCACTTCCTTCCAACACAGATGGCCGTCAGTCTTACACGTCGAGCAGTAACACTACAGCCTCTGCACTTCGGCTGCTCATTTCCAAAGCGCGAGTAGTTATCAGAAAGTCAGTTATGTTAAAGCTACCGAAGCGAATTTTTAATCATTCTTGCACGCTGCTCCGGCTTTGCTATGCCTGGGGACTTGGGGGCTTCTCCTCGCCTCCCTTCCTCCGTCTCCAGCCCCCAGCCCCCAGCCCCTCCCATCCCATCTCACCCCCACCCCCACCCCCCCACTGTCCCCCTTTAAACATTCAGCACCGCGGCTGTCGGAAAGCGCAGGACGGACGGGACTCCGCTGCGCTCGCGTATGGACACAAACGTCAATAGAGGCAATATTAGTCATAAAAATGTGGACAAACACTCCTCCGGCGCCGTCCCACACCATACACAGAGAGCAGCGAGTCAAAATAGTGTGTTAGGGCTGCACTTGCCATTTCAGCATTCTGGATTAATGAATCGGATCTTCAGAGACGGACACTAAGTTTAGCACTTTATAAATATGCACCCTACTGATGAAATTTGCACTGCAGTGAATTAGAGCGACTAATGCTTGGGATATTAAACATGATGTTTTTTTTTTTTTTAAGATACATATACCATGTATTTGTGTAACAACTATTGGATTTCCGCCTTGCCTTATCACGCAAAGAGCAAGACAGACATCTAGACAGACATATATTATATAAAGTGACCAAGTTTCCAGCGCCTGTCATCGACTCATACTTCAAAAAAGGCATCCGGTGAGCTTTGAAAGAATGAAGAATGATGTGATGTTTAATGCATGTTTGGTTACTGCCTGGGTTTGACGCGCCATAGGACGATACATCAAAAATGCCCCTTCACAAATCAGCTTTAACAACATCAGCATCTTCACTGCCAGGTAGTCATTAACACACAGCTGTTAAAAGCTGTAAAGAAAACTTATACTGTTTATGGCGACAAAAAAGAATGAGGAATTGACTTCTGTCCTGCAAACTTTCTGCGGCGCGACGACTTAATTACTCAACTTTAAATGGATCAATACCTAAAAATAGGTGATAGCTGGTTAAAAACAATGGGGGGGGGGGGGGGGGTAGCGAAATAAATCCAATTTGTTACTTTCCTACCAAAGCCCGCGGGAAATAATTCCTCGTTGATCCATACGATGTGATTACAACTTGCTGAAACAAACCCTGGGAACATATGATTTTACATTCATGGTTCTTTCATTATTTGTAGAAAAAAAACGGGTCTGTTAACCCATTCATTGCATCACTGACTGAGCACAACGCACGCAACGTGTCCCAGCCCCTTGGTCCACGGACGCGCGCTCGCCTTCAAGTTTTTTTCCCGAATGATGTGGAGTCACGAGGAAGACTGACCACCACCAGCATCACCACCAGTCGTACAAAACGGACTTCTTCAAATCAAGTGAGTGTCCCTGCTGCATACCCGACCCACGATCACGAGTGTTGTCCGAAACACCGCGCACACACGCGGCGTCCTTTCCATCCAAATTAACTCGAAACGAGCGGAAAAAAAAAAGATATCTTTATTTACTAAAAAGCGATCGTTGCCTAAGACGAACCACGAGCGAGTTAAGAAGAAGTCAGTAGGCTAGGCTTCTCGGCGGCACAGGCGCGCGCATCGCGGCTATAAATAAATAACGCCCTGGTGTCGGCGCGTGCAGCTCGCCCGCGGCAAGCGAAAACCCCGCTTCCGCGGACAAAAAAAAAAAGAAACAGGGACGCACAGCTGAAGGGTCCGACAGATTAATGAGTACAACGTTAAGTGTGCGTTCGCTGCGAGGTCGACGGAGGAAATCCGCGTCCGCGTCTCACTCTCTGTCCGCCGGAGGAGACGCTAAAAAGCGGAGAGATCTAATTAGGCGGAAGGAGTCTCGCAAGTTGCGCGTGAAAGCGTGTGCATTAGCCGCACCCCCCCCCCCCCCCCCCCCGTCACGTCGTGAAAATAAAATCGGGTCTCTATTCCCAGCACGAGACACTTTCCGTGGACTTGCGAAGTGGCCTTTTAACGCGCAGCCCGTCGGTTCCTCGGCGGCTCATTTCCACTTCACGCAATAACGCGTGGGTTGCCAAGTAAAGAAAAGTTTTGTACTGAGACATATTTTGCATTCATGCACAAACATTTCCCGCACCTTGTGGGGCTCGGGGCGGGGGGGGGGGTAGCACCTCTGTATCTGATAAATAAAGGATCGCGAGCTGTGTGAGGTTGGCGCGTAAAACCAGATTTAAACAGCTGTTTCCACTGGAGGTGCGAAGTAATCGTAAGCATCACTTTTCACACTCCGGCGCCTTTAGTCCTCGCATGTAAAAATAAGACACGCCGCAAACAGATTCGTGTCTGGCAGGAAACCGGAGTCATGCATTAAAATGTTGTATTCAAATGGAGCCAGGAAACTTCATCAGCCACTCTTTGAGTTGACTGCACCCCTAAGGGGGCTCTGATCTCAATACATGATGTATTTCCCAGCGTCATTCCGCAATGTGGACACTTTGTGCCGAGTTTGGTCTCAGTCCCGCTTACCTTCTGCGGAATCCACTGGCCGAGGATCGCGAAGATCCAGAAGAACACCTTCATCGCACCTCCCGAAGAGCGAACCTCCCTGAGGGACTACTAATCTCCCTGGGTTAACATATACAGACAGAAGGAAAGTCAGGGGTCACAGACAATCCAGGAGTGAGGCAAAAATAACGGAAAAGGAGGATTATGGATCTCTATTTACGGATGGTTCAGTGTGGAGCGCAAAGACTGAAAGAGTCAGTTCAGCTTCTGAAGTCCATGAGACGAGGATAAAACAGATCCATGGGTGGTTGTCTCGGATGCATGTAGAGTGATGAAGTTGGGGAACACCCGCGAGGAAGCGAACAGTGCTGAGCCCTAACACAGCATCACCAGTAGCTCGGGTGTCCCTCACCACTCAGATGGTTACTGGATAAAAGCAAATACCTCCTATCCTTCCTTGTTTTACACTCACTCACTCTCTCTCTCTCTCTCTCTCTCTCTCTCTCTCTCTCTCTCTCTCTCCTCTCCCTCCTTTTCTCTCCCCATCTCATCCTGCTCTCTCGTTTCTCTTTCAAATCGAGGTTTTAGAAAAGGAGCTACAAGGTATATATTGTCATCGTCCAAAAATAAGCACATAAACGCACGTTACAAAAACACTGAGTCCAACATTTACGTTAATAAATATTCACCGAGTGACTTTTTGTTTTTTTTTTTTAACTCATGTCCTGAAATGGAATGGAATGGAATCACATGGAGGTCTACTTACCAAATTTATTTTCCGGTATACTTTTAGTAATTTATTGCTTGCAATTATTACTCCAGTAATAAAAGAAGGAAATTCAGTGTGTCTTCAGGGGAATTTCTGGGCAGGAATTTAGACAGAAAACAATGTAAAATGCAATTTAAACCGGTATTTGACATACACAGCCGGATCTGGGTGCCCTCTTACATTTTTATTGCATCTGAGTTACACTTATCATACACAACGATGAAGAAACACAGTTACTGTTCAACCTCACAAGGCAAAGTACGAAGGTGTGGTGCTTGACAGAGCACATTCAGAGCGTTGCAAAAAGTAACAAACCAAACCAAAAAGCAACAAACCAAAGCCATGTTAGCATTGTTATTGTCTGGCACTATTTTCAGTGTCATTTTTTCACAAAAAATTATTAAGTGAGCACAACCATACAGTTTTTTTTTTTTTTTCTAAATGTAGGATGTACATCATGGGTGGTTGGATTCTGGCAGGAAAATTACATTCCAAAAACTTCATAGACAGGCCAACACCAGATAGAACACTGTCCCTAGTAACAGGTAACGGGAGTTATTCAAAGCGCCTCCAAATATAAGCAATTTTTTCTCTACAAAACTGATTCCGTGTTCCTCTCATAGCAGATAAAATAGCCCAGTCCTTGTACACTGTGCCACCCAACGCAATAATGACAGTAAGTGGTGTTGCAGCAGAGCTCTGCGACTTGCAGCTCGCTATTCAGAACAGCACACTGCCCATTTCGGTCTTCGTGACACACCGATTAACATACACATCTTCAAACTCTTACACTGGTGGCAACTGGACTGAAAGAGCTTCGCTGTTTGGAAACACCACATGGAAAAATGTTAAAATACGTCTAAGAAAATGCTTCTAGTATATTCCATAGACTACAAGCAGACAGTGTAAAAACAATTAAAGCCCTCTCTTTTTTGTTCATTATATTGTTCCGGGTCGCATTTACTAAACACATTTTGTTTCTAAATACCATCTGCAGTTCTGCTGCCACTTTCTTTTCTGCAGTGCAGCTCAGAGACAATATCCTGTCAAAACGGATACGAAGGGTTTTTCTCTACCTCCCTGAGCCTTTGCCTTTAAAACAGTGAAGATGGGAGACTGACATACATGGTCTATATAAGGATTATATTGTTGTCTTTGAAAATTGCTCTCCGAGCACTGCTTAAGTTGAAAAGAATACCAATTTCTATCATTCAAGGAAATCTAAAGAAACATGTTATTATGGTATGTTGTATTTGTCAGGACGTTTTTGCCAACAACATGATTTAGATTTGGCAGCACTGGAGATCATAAAGCAAGAATCTACAGTATACACACCCACTGACTACAGTACATACAGCTGGTGTTTCACTGGCTCAGTCATTACTACTTTCAGCATTATTTTGCCACTATGATGACTGCAAGGACCAAAACGAGTTTGCTTATTCTAATTTTAAATCTGCCTTGATTTGATTAACATTCATCCATCAACTAGAAATTAAAAAATGAACACACACACTATAGAAAAATGTTGGGGAAAACTGTGTTTCATTCATTTATGTATTCTACATCTGTTGTGTTTAGTGTGGGTAGCAGGCAGTGTAACGGTTAAGGACATGACCGTGTAACCCAGTGGTTGCTGCTTTAAGCCCTACTCTCTGCTATTGCTATGGTACCCTAGAGCAAAGTACTCATCATGAATTGTTGAAGTGAAAAATACCCATCTGTTAAAACTGGTCAAATACTGTAAGTCAGTTTATATGAAAGCATTAATAAGCAAAAAATTCAAGAATGGGTTTTGTTAACGAAATCACACCTGACTATGCAATTGTCCACTTGAGATTCATTAAATAATTGTAAAAGCATTAGCATCTATAGCATCTAGCAAAGGCTGTGAGAAGATTCTGCCTCTAAGTTCATGTTCAGTGTTCAGTCTGTCATCAAGTGTGGCACACGTAAAGAGATGAAGAGGATGTTGATGGATTGACCATTCTAAAACACTTGTATGATAGGTTCACACAAAGTAAACGGTAATGTCAACCAGCTACTTTAAGGAATAATGTGGTTCTGTCTTGTTAAAAATTTTGACCTGGTACAAGTGCATCAGAATCAGTACAGCTCATAATGGTACAGCAGTCTGACAAATGGAGTGCAGTTTAAGGAATATGCTTTTCACCAGCAGATGGAAAAAGGGGAGAAGATCCATTTGTTACCTGAAGCTGGTGTTCTTCGTATTGCCTTGTACGAGAATGCAGCAGCAAAATTAATGTGTCTATGAGATGCAAACATTGAATTTTTCTAAGCAGCTATTTTTACTTATTTATTCCCCCCACCTCAAATCCAGTGACACTGCCTCCACAGTAACACTCTCTCACAGAGTCACACCAGCAACAGTACATATGGGAATGATGGTAATTTACATCCTTCTTGCTCCCTGATCCTGTTGTGTTGTCATCGCTGAAGACATAGCAGTGTAGTCTCTCTCAGCTCAGCACTGCAGCACGACGGTGGAAAGGGGAGGCTTGGCACCAAGTGTGGCAGATGACGGGAAGCTTGACCCTAAAGGGACATCGCACCCACCACAGATACCCTGTTGAATAATAAGAGCACCCCACTATTTTTTGGTTTCATCATTATGTCCTTTTAAATTTGGTTGCAGTCTTCATGATACCAAGAGTTGTAGCTCGGCTGTCTCAGTCGAATCAGGCTCCTGTTTAAACGAGATCATTAAAATGAAATTAATTCATTCAAGTTTTTTCCTGAAATTTTTGGTATCTAGGTTTCTCAGACTTGACTGAGTCAAATGGTATAAGACACGTCATCACGGAACGCATTTTAAGAAATACAATGCAGAAAAAATAGGTATGTCTCCACATTTTGTCAGCCTTTCTAGGAAATATAAACAATGGTATACTGGTGAAAGTCAGATATTTGTAAAACATTCCCAAATATATCTTTATAATGTGTTGTTTTCATGTCAGTTGTAAGTAGCTGCAGTACAAAAATCAGTGTTTCATCTCTGTCTGAAGAATGAGGGTCTTACCAACACACCATCAGCTTGATTGTTGCAGCTTGAGGGAAATGACAGGTATTTAATCTGAACATCAGTCTTTATAATTTGTATATTAATCATAGTATCACACTAAATATAGCAGGACCTGTGATCCAAGCTGATAAATGGGAGTGTTTTAGGAAAAGCCTATTCATTATATAAAACATGAAATTAATATCTGAAAAAGTAGTGGGTAGTTTTAAAATAAAGCTTTACATAAATATTAATGCGGACAATAGCTTGATTTTTTTTTTTTTTTTTTTTACCTTGAAACAATCATATTGTAGTATAAATTGCAATTGCAGAGAAAAAAGTCAGTGTTAAGCTGCAATGCTTAATCCAAAACAATCCCTCAATTTATGTAATAAATTCTTAAATTAACTACTAAATCCACAGAACTGTGTTTTCAGAGCTGCAGTTGGCTAACTTTTTCTCTGATAAATGTTTCCAGATATTATTTCCAGATTTGTTAGTTGTTTGTTGTTGGGCTATACCCACTGTAATGCTGCTTTTTAAACGAATGTATGAAAAGAAATGTAATTATCCATTTAACATATAATATTAAAAATCAGTGATGGTTTTCTTTGGTTTACCATATACATGGATGCGATTCCAATGTATGAAAATTTTTCTACAGATACATACACATACCGCTTGTCCCAAGCGGGATCGCGGCAACCCAGAGCCTAACCCGGCAACACAGGGCGTAAGGGACACACCCAGGATGGGATGCCAGTCCGCCACAGGGCAACCCCAAGCGGGACTCGAACCCCAGACCCAGCAGAGAGCAGGCGCAGGCCAAACCTACTGCACCACCGTGCCACCGCACCCCCCCTTTCTACAGATACCTCTCTGTATTTTGTTCATTGCCTGGGATGAATTCCATGGGCAAGTTTGTAAAAAGTAAAATTCCTTCTCAAATAAGGTTACATAAACAGAAAAATGTAATGGAAAGGTAGAGATCTGACTGTATTTGTGCAAAGTGCTGTGTTTTTTCATTGTTTCAAGACTGCATATAGGGTAGACCAAACTATGATATGACTGAGAAGCTGATATATTTCAAGAGAGGATGTTTCTGCTGAACTAAACACGCCATCTTTCAAAAGCGGGAATGGGAGCCGTTGAGCTTTCCGCCTTTTCTTCCATCGGATTTGGTAAGAAAAGTATATGACCCGAACGGCTCTCGCTTTCCCATAATTCTTCAGCAGTTTTGGCCCTCCCCAGAACCCCCTCACGCTGGCGTACCACAGCTGCTCGAAATTCCTCAATGGATCCTCTGTTTACTTGTTTTGTGTGCTGCCTTTTAATTATTAAACGCGATCATGGGGATTTGGATTTGGGCAGGGCGGGTAAGCGCCGCACATTTGCAGTCTCTTTGCAGCAGCAGCGCCGTGGGCAGCCGGGGCTCCGGTTAGTGGGCTGCTGTCGGCCGACCTGCGACATCACGAGGGGGAGCCGCGGAGAGAGCGCGCTGGATGCGACTGGGCCGCACACCCCGGGAAGTGCACGTTTGATGAAAGCTCTAATTGGAGTCCTCAGCCTTCTGTCTGGTGTTCTGCATTCAGAAGCTCAATGAGTCCTTGCAATGCAAGGCTTGCGCTATGAAATGAAGACACAGCACTATACCGCCCCCTTCTGAAAAGGGGACACACAGCATAATGGAACCGCTGACAAGTGACTACATTGAAAGAACTTGCTGTAAAAAAACAGAGCGTTGCTGAGCACAAACCATAAAATGTAACAGTCTGAAAATTAAAAACTGCAGGTTTGATTGTGGAACACAGCTAGGCACTGGGATTTTGCAGATAGCATATTGATGGCAAGCATCAATACACGAATGTCAGACGCTGAGCAAGCAAAGCCAAGGACGTAGCTTTGCGGCTGAAATAAAGGTATCGTTCGGATCATCTGTTTATCCCAAAATTAAAATTTTAATCGCCGTATTCTGTGACATTTTTTTTTCTCCGGCTGATTTGAAATGTCATAGCCAAATCTGATGGTATGCGATATGAAATAACTAATCGCCACCAGGCCAGTGGTTTAACGTAGTCCATGGACATGTACAATTTAATTGTGTGGAATTTCAAATTCACAGCGTGAAACATGCAAAGCACGAAACAACATCGATGTACTTGCACTTTTGTTTCAAGAGCGCAACATAATCATTTCCGAAAAATTATGTTGCCTTCATTACAGCTGTACACCTTCATAAGTGTGCGAGCGAGGTAAGCGCAGTTATTAATGTAGCTGTTTCTTTTCATTTTTAGAACAATGAGGGAACATTGGAAATTTCCTGTGCTCCCAAGCAGATTCATTTTTCAGTTTTAATGTGGAACAAATAATCAGTACTGAAATATAACTGTTAGAAATGGCAAAAGATTAGCTTCTGTTTTTGCTGAGACATTCGGGAAGATTATATTTGTGTCCTCTCTGAATCCAAGAGACCGGCTATCCCGTACACAATAGCCACTTTCTTCGTGTCAAAATTTTGCGTCACCATGTGCATCTGATTCAGATCACAATCAACTATGATCACTTGTTTCCACCAAGACATGACTGGAAACTCTGATCATGACTACAGACAAAATAACTGTATTAAAATAGAGTTTAGTACAAACACTACCAGTTAAAAACACACCGGACACTTCAGAAAAATGTGAGATGTATTTCCCCATGCCCTACGCATATTTTACCAAAGATGTTTGCAGTTAATCTTATTCATCTGTGTGCACATAAAGTCTGGATATTTCATCGCATGTTAGTTGTATGTTGAAGGACTGGAGTAATTCTAACTTGCATTTTTTTCTCATTCCTACAACTTCGTGGGGGGGAAAAAAAGTGCTCAACATCGTACAACGTGATGCCGGTCAAAGCTCCGTCTGACATTTTGCCTTTACGTCTCATTTCACGGCATCAGTACTGCTGCTGTTCACATTCGCAGTCTCCTGATCTATGTATTTAGATTAGGGAAGCAGGTTTCAGCAGTAATCTCTGATATAAATTGAAAGTGGCAGGTAAATTTAAACTTGCTGCTCTCTCATTCGTTCTACTAAACAATCCATGTTTTCTTTTTTGCATGGTTCTCACAGATAAATATCAATCCAAAATACTACATGTGCCAAATCCAGCACTCACTCATCTTTTTTTTTTCCCCAAAGGCATATCATTTAGAAAATATAATATCATCCTAAACCACTTCTGACATTACATTACTTGTATACAAACACAAATGAAAGCAAACAGTGTAATGCTCAAGTTACGAAGCAAAACTTAAGGGATATTGCCCAAGTTTTTTGTCTCATTAGTAAGAGACATGTGAAGAAAGACAATTATGCCACTTCCTCTCAAGAAAATTTTTGCAGGATAATAAGAAAACCTTTACAATGCAATAGGTAAAAAGTATACTGTGATTACAATATAAAGTGAACAAGGGAATGACACCATTATCATCACCCGCTGCCCGCTGAGCTGTTTACAGTTTCAACTTTTACAGTCTGTGCCTTGCACTCTCAAGATAGCTTGTTTGTACTTTCACAGTCGCAAGCAAAGACCAGGCAAACAAACAGTAAATCATATTGACAGGGCCGACCTGGCAAATTCCTAATTACCAAGCAGAATGAGAGGGAAAACAACAACAAAAGCAATGCAAAAACAGAAGGTTCACTAAACTGAGGGCTTCAAGATGTCACAAAACTTCTTTAAAATGTACATTTAGTGTAAATATTTTCCTTTTGCGTTATGGACATCTGTCACTGTAGGATGAACTGAGATCAAAAATATCAGCACATGTTAAAATATTATATTTCACAATGATTACAGACATCGAGTTTAAACATATCACTGCTGCCATTTCCTCCTCATTTGCTTTAGAATTAAAAAAAACTGGGGTCTGTGCTATGTTCAGGATATTCAGTGAAGATGAATTTAGATGCACGTAGTTACAAGCCTCCCTTGTATAATAAAAGCTCCTTTTTCAAGAAATCGGAATTACGTCCGTATCTGATTTGTACCCTGAACTCTGAATAACTTGAGAAATGCAGAAATTCCTGTGCAGGGTACCAGCATTGCTGAGGTCAAGCATCACACAATGCAAGCAGCGTTGCCCCCCCAAGTGAGGCGTGGTTTCTTTTGCTGACTGGTCTCAGAGCCTTGTCTCGAGTGCCGGCTTGCAAGCATCTCAGAAATCTTGTTATTCATTATCATCTGTAAAAATCATGAGCCCCGAGTCACAAAAATAAAGTATTTTAGTATACTTTAAAATAAAGTATTTCAAAATAAAACAGTAAAATTCGAAAAGGCTAAAGAAAGCCTTACATATAAGTTTGAAACCTGAAATGACAAAACACACAGAATTCGCTTAAAAGGCAGGATCAGTATGTGTGACTGTGTGATTTTTGTATTTACTATTCATTGTAAATGAGACTTTGTGAAGAGGTCGAGAAAGGAGTTCCAGTCAGGAGTCACAAGTGATACAATAATAACATTATGTTATTGCCACATTAGGCTGTATTTATTATACAGCCTAATGTGGCAATAACAACAACAACATAATAATAATAATAATAATAATAATAATAATAATAATAATAATAATAATACATAAGGCATGAGACAGGATAGTTCATCGCAGGGCAACAGACTATGGGCAATGTGGAGTTACAAATTCAAGAGGCTATGGGAAGAAACCAGAGCACAAGGGAGGAAAATTGTTCAAACACAGAAATAACACAAAAAAACGTGCACAGACTAGGCCGAATTTGAATTCATGTCTGAAACCACTTTTAAGGAGCTGTGAAGCACCAGTATTGGCCAAAGGAAAAAAGAATAAAACCATGGAATAAGTGAAAATAACTAAGATAAATGATGAAAGGGACGGGGCAAAGGAGGAGAAAGGAGCCTGTAAGTGCGTTGTTAATTACACTCGTGATGCTAGGGAATCCTGCACCTAAATAAATTGATATAAAAAAAAGCAAACAAAAGCAACTGACTGACTCGCAAGTCAGGACTCAGAGTCATGGCAGTTCAGAGACTATCCTGGAATCAATGGCTTAAGGCTGAGGGGGCTTATGCCCTGCATGGGATACCAGGCCATTGCAAAGTAGCAAACAAAAGTATCTATTACATGCATTTTTTAACATATAATGTCTAGTTGTCTAATATAAAGTGAAGATGGCTCTTCTTTACCTGTTCTTATAAATATTCAAATTTCAGTTTGTCCGAAGTGACTGAAAGATAAACAACAGCTATATTGCTTTATTACTCTTATATTCAAATGTAAGGTATTATCCAGCCACTGTTAAGCCTTGTCACAATATGATGCAGCATTACAATGATAAACTGTCAGACACAACCAGAATAATGGTAGCTTACAATGTTATTGCTTTTTTACATCTTCACCATTGTGAAAATGTAATAATTCTGCTAGGGTCTTTTAAAGATTTGTGAGTGCTGTGCCTCTGGCTTCATCTCCATCTAGAGGGCAATGCAACACACATGGAAGACAGTAATATTGGCCCAGTTCTAAGCAGCAATCCTGAACATAGGCGTAGTTGTATGCGCTGAAGGAGAAAGGACCACAGCTATCGCTCACAGCCAGCAGAGGCAGCAGGTGGCGTAGTGGTTAGTGTCATTGACTTGGACGCAAAAGGCCCTGGTCTGATTTCCACCTCCTGCTCGCCTTGAGCAAGGAACTTACCCTTAACTGATACAGTAAAAATAATCTAGCTGTATAAATGGACAAATAATTGTAACTTAGGTAATAACGAAAAATGCTTTGGGGAAAAAAAAACATCAGCAAAATTAACAAAAAAAAATAACGTACCAAAGTGAAAAGGGACCTGGTTCGTGTTCCGTAGTTCATCTCATTGGAAGGCTGCCCCTGGGGAACAGCAGGGATCATTCATGATCTCCACCTGAGTGCACATGCAAGAAAATAAGCTGCTATTATCTTGAAATTTAGAAAATATTGTATAAAGTATTGTACAAAGTGGGAATTATAAGAATTATTAATATTTCAAAATTAGTCCATGATAATCAACACACTTTGTATACTGTCAAACAGCAGATGCAATGATATATTTTCCAGATTAACTGTGTACAAACTGTTTTTTTAAATTAAGTAATTGATTAATTTGTTGCTTACCTTTATCCAAAGTAACTTTCAATATTTGACCCAAGTTTTGTATTTTATTTGTGCAAATCAGGTGAAACACAATACTTAACATATACATACCAACCATAGAGGGGCAGGTAGGGGGTCTTGCACCAGTTTTTGCTATTACTTTTACTTATTTTTTATGTTTTGTAAAGTCGGCATTTTCAAAGTATGAAAAGTCAGCATTACTGCATTCCTGAAAAGAAAGATGGATCCTCTACTTTTGAAGAACACTGACATGCAGTGTAATATTTTAAAGCTATGATTTTCCTTGAACTTGTGTTTATTACGGGTTTTAAATTCAGTACAGAGACAATATTGATCTGTATTTTTATAAGTTTGTGAGTATTCTCAGAACATTGTGATGTCGGGGGTGAGTACAAGCAGTGTACAACTATCACATCTGCACTTTTTAAGAGACACAGGCTATGCGAACCTCTTGATAATAACACCAGTTTTTTTTTTTTTTCCTGAACTTTCACTGTGTTTCTTTAAGCTCTCTGGGCAGCTTGTGTGTACGTTTTAAAGCATTATAGGAAGTATCACCTTACTCTGTTTTTATTTCCATTGACTGTTGAAATTATAATGAGTACTGCATCTGACTGACGTTGCTTTATGGAGCTTTGCGTGACATGATTAGCTGAGAAATAACTCAATAACTGAGATGAGCGATAAAGAGGAGCTCAAAGCTGAAATTACTTGTCACACTAAGAGTGGGTGCGAGGGTTAAGTAAACGGAACATAGACGCAGCTACGTTAAACAGTGCCATGTTGGGGGCCGTTGCTTCAACGAGAAGTCCCTCCTACGAAACCCTTTTCGCTAGATCAGAATAACGCAGTGTTCAGCATGATGAGCATATTTCACGTAAGCAAACGCTGTAGTGGCTGCAGTGTGTAAAGTCAAGAGTGAGATGTTACCATTGGCACTTGGTCATAAATTGGAACACTGATTTTTTAAAAAATTTTTTTTAAAGACTACAATATCAGCTAAGTAACCAGTGAGCTTGACTTATGTCAAAACTTCCCAGCACATAAAATTCAGTTTTGTGTGACGCACGTCTATGGATTGCGTCACCCCGGGTTACGAGGGAGCACCGAAGCCGGAGCTGTCTGTGCAGAATAAACAACTTGAGTATGTCTGCATTGATGATGCTCTCGCCGAGGCTGTTTAAGGCCGATCGGCGAGTCGCAGGCTGTAAAATCCTTGATGCACAGATGAGCTCTTGATTTTGGCTATTCACGGCTCGGATATGAGGGGATGAAAAACATACTGCAATTATTTTTGGATTTTCTGGTCCACCTCATTTTTCGTGTTGTCAATGGCTTAATACAGTTTGCTTTAAACACACTGGTGCTCTTGGCAAAACGATTGTATCCCACCGAAGACCACATCATCAGTCAAAGTGGAATAATACTATACTACTGTGGCAATATATGTGTTACTTCTCCAGCTGATATAATAACCCTACAGAGCTGTAGCAGACAATCCCGGCAATGGAAAAACATCCATATTCACTTTCTCAGTTTTCAGCTCACTGTTCTCATCAGTTTGTCTTACGGAAGATCCAAATTACAACAATATAGTAAGAATATGATACAGATTAATCAGATGCAGTGGAAGAATCCACAGTACCTACATCCACAGCAGGAACCAAAACATCACTCTGTGCTCGTAGTGTTTGCTTGTTTATACTAGGGTTATGTGTTTTAGTCCCTTACGTCTTTTTAGCTCTATTTTGTGTGTTTTCTTTCATTTATGACTGGAATGCGGTTACTTTATAACTTAAACGTTTTTGAGATTATGTCATTCAAGGTTTGTGGGTAGTTGAGGTCTTTAAGATAACGGAAATCATCCAGATCAACTAGAAGCAGCTCATTCATAAGCCTTTTCATCTTTCCCAACTGATATACATTAATGTTTAAGCATTGCCTTCGGAATGCGTGGTGGGGAACAGCCTTTCTGTGGGTCTCTGGCTTCTGTCGAATTTGCAGTACAGTACAGGGAGAAAGTGTAATTGTTATTCATTTACATTTATTCACTAGAAGACACTTTTCTCCAAAGCAACTTCCAATGAACTCTATGTAGTGTTATGAGCCCACATACCTTATTCACCAAGATGAGTTACACTGGTAGATACACTAGTTACAATGGGTCACTCATCCTTACATCAGTGAAACACACTCTCTCTGTGTCACTCACACACTATGGGTGAACCTGAACAGCATGTCTTTAGACTGTGGGAGGAAACCAGAGCATCCAGAGGAAACCCACGCAGACACAGGGAGAACATGCAAACTCCGCACAGCCTGAGCAGGGATCAAACCCACATCCTCTCACACCACCCAGGTGCAGTGAGACAGCAGCATTACTCACTGTGCCACCATGCCACACACTGTGCCATTGTGCTGCCTATTCCTCATGTATATTCTCTATATGTAATGTTAAAACTGAAACCAAGAAACTAAAGGTGAACAGATGAAATGCCTTTTCTATGCAAGAAAATATTTACTACTCACCAGTAAACTAACCAGAGGTTCTTAGGTAAAAATATCTTTTGGCCATTCCTTTTTCTATTCTGAACTGGATACTAGAAAATTATACACAGCTTTCTCATTTTTTCACACCCTACAACAAATGAACAGGCTTTCTTAATAAATATCTTTCAAGAAAATGAGGATTTGTTTCATTTATCATTTGTTGTATTTAGTTTTAAGTAAGCCAAATAAATACACTGTTTATAAAATATTTAAAAGTAAAGATTTCACAGGGCCTGGTATGCTTATTCATCAAATTGGCTTTTTTCTGTCTTTTTTCACCTTACTTTTGGTATCCCTAACTGAGCCTCATTAAGGATTTAGTATGCAAGGTGCATATCAAGGAAAGTTTCCACGTATATACATACATATATCCATATTTTTGGTCACAACAAAGATAATTAAAAATCAGTAATTCTAGAAACAATTGTAAGCCTGCAATAATTCTATGTGCATCTGCAGAAATACAGAAAATGCTTAACACAGTCTGTTTACAATCTTTAGAAGTTCTTTTTTTAACCACAGTAAGCACTATTGAAAAATAATAACTGTGAAAAGTTTAAGGTGCCAAGGTTTTGTTTTAATCACATGGATCCATGAAGAATGTCCCATTAATTGAAAGTGAAAGCCCCATCATTCACGTATGATATGCTTCTTCAACAAGTCAAGCTGAACAAAACATAAACATATGTTTTAAAAATGATTTCACTGATGCAGATATAATCATCTACAAATCCTGCAGACCTCCTCCGCATATCATCTTCTCTTACAAATCCATTGCACTATAGAAGTTAGGCGAGTCGATAGAGTTTTAAAGAATGCAGATTCTGTACAGCTTACTGCACTTCCACAGGAAAATGTCACTTGGCCAAATTGTTTTTACGTCAGTGGCCAAAACTGTGATCAAAAAACAGTTCCTTTCTTTTTTCAATAGCTTATTCAGAGGGAAAAACAAAAGGCCAACTCATGTGCTCAAAGCTGAATAATGCAATCTCTACCTAGACCTTAGCATTTCAGAAACAAGGCCTATAATAACTGAGGCATCAATGATAAGTCTTGATTCCTGAACACTGGAACTGAGTCTGACAGGGTTCGTCCTGGATAGACCCTGGCGGAGCTTGGTCATTGACACTGATGACCACAATGACACAGGAAGTCCGACCTGTAGACATGACGCCTCTTGTGGGAGGTTGCTGTGGCTCAAAGGCTTCAATCATACAGAGCTAATTCCCTCTTTTTACGTCCATGAGCAGAAAAGGAAGAGACTGAGAGGGCTTAGGAGAGGGAAAGGGAGGTAGAGTTGTGTAGGAATATTAGGAACAAACCTTTCTGATGGATCACTGCACAGGCCGGGGCCCTACTGAGCCTAAATGAAGGGCCAGCAAGTACAATGGCGCAAGGCCACTGACTCTAATGGAGCCCTTTTGTCAGGGGAAATTGTCATTTCCATCCAGGCATCTTGACTGGGACATAAAGGGCAGTAATTTGTTGTCTTCTTTCATACATTGGAAATGAATAGAATTAGTGACAATGGTCTGAAGGAGCGATGTGGCAGCACCTTGATTATGAAACACCATACTGATTTAAAGGGAGTGACAAAACTGGTTAAAGGAAGCGCTTTATATGCTTTAAATATAACATGATGGATCAGATTATGTCATTTTGGTGGAGGAAATCAGGAAGAGGGAGGAGGCTCCTGTGCTACGGACTTCTCTCAGCATAACGCTGTCCTATGTTCATGCCTACAGGGTACGTATGAGGAACGTCTGTGCCAAACTGGATTGCTAGGTGGACTAAAAAAACTATAACACACACACACACACACACACAGCACACAAAGCTTCCATCTGAAATGCAGAAATACTAACTAATTGGATACAGCCAGCTTTTCAACAAGTGTGAAAAGACAATGTTTTCTGTGTGTGTTTTTGGGCATGCAAATGGATCTAATTGCATAGTGACATTTTCCATTGCACATCCTACATAAGAGCAAAATAATGATTCCATTCACATCTTGTCTCTTGTTTATGAGCTTTTTTTCTGTAATGGAGAGGTAATAATCCGGAGCAGTGCATAGTAGAGTTCCCTAGAGAAAGATTGCTGGTTTTTGAGAGGGTTGCTTTTTAAATATACTTCTTTATTGCACAGGTGAATTCTCCGAGGGCTTAATTGCTGTTTTGATTTGAAAGCATGGTGGTAATATTACAAATGCTGATGGCTTACGTCTCACATCGTACGTAGCCTTAGGTATTAGCAGTGACTAGACCAAAACACATATGAGAACGGTACAGTCGCAGACACGTTCCGTCAAAGCCAATGCAACACACAATAAAACTGCTGCATACTCATATTTGTTTTCTGTCTGAGGTTTTGCACCTTAAAATTGTCACAACACCATTCCTTGACAGCTCATCTCCACGTGCTGGACATTTCAGAGCTTGACAATTCTAAGATTCAGATGTATTTTGGAACATTGCTAGTGAGTGTGCCGCACCTTGTTCTTCTACGCCAGCCGCTAGGTCACTAAGATATCACATTTCTCATTTTACCTTTAAAATAAAGTTTGGTTGTTCACATCTCATGGGATGCGAGCACAGCATTTTGTGTAAACCCCATTTTGGGGGTGGTTTTTTCCAGATTCCATACCAAGCTCTTGAAATATACAAAGAGGACATTTGTATATGAGTGTTATGTGTCGCGTACGACACGATTGTGCACGCTCTCCTCCGCAGAAGCCGACTCGCACACACCAGAGCCACGAAAAACAGAGGGCAGGTTGCAGCTCTGCTGTTGTTATGTTGTTATGTCAGAAGCTTCTGAAGATAAAGGCCCTTTAAACACAATGGTTATAAATTACCAAAAATAATCTGGCTGTGCGGCAGCATAGGGGCCTGTCACCGCTCTACTTCTCCCCATCTGTCACGCAGCCCCCCGGCTCATTAAGATTCACATCCCCGAAAGGTGACTTCTCAGGCGGGCACAGTGACAACCGCCCCCCTCTCTGGTTCAGCCGCTGGGAGGCAGACACAATGACAGGTAGCAGCGCTCTCCCTGGGGGGTGGGCGGGAGGTGGTGGGGGGACGATAGGTGACGAACAGGATTATCAAGTCAAAGATGCCCCCTGTAGATAAGCTTTCCCTTAGGATGAGGCAAAGATTGCCAAGTGCTTCCACTACGGGTCTTGCGCTCCTCCCTCTTTCAATTTCCTTCGTTATTCCCCCACCTTACTTTTTCACTGGGCTCCTCTAGTTCACTATGCTGTTTGCACCATTCTTGCCCTTCGAGGGGCCCTAAAACGCGATGGCCTACTTACTCCTCAATCCACATAGCAGGAAGACGGCCACTATCTTCCCAAAGGAAGGCTGTGTAGCGAGGACAGTAATAAATTCTTATCTACAGTGACAAACTCCTTAAATCAAATATCAACCTGTGTCTGTCTATTGAGTAGTAACAGGAAAGATAAAATCCAGCATCTCACGACCCGTCAGGATGAGCAAGAAGAAATTCTTGAGAAGCCTTCCTGTCTTTTCGAAGAACTTCGTAGGGACTTTCGGGGTCGTTTAAAAAAGCAGCTATAGCCGGTCCACGAGGAAGTAGAAGCCGCGCGGCTTGGTTGTCCCATCAGGTGAGCAGTTAATGAGGCGGTACGGGCAGACAGCCCCAGCTAATGCTTTCACACCCGCCTGATTAGTGTGAACTTCCCCAAGGGCGGCCTCTCCGTGAGGCTGCTCCTCATTATCGCACGGACGGGGAAGGAGGATCCCGTGGCTGGTTGGGAGAGAAGGCCTGACGACCAAGCGCAGGCCAGAGAAACCCTCGCTTCCCTGACACACGTAGCATTGCTCTAATAATAACACAGAAGGGCCAGATCAGCAGGTAATTAAGCACATTGCAGCACCGTTGCATGTCAAAGCGAACACACAGACATTACAGTCATCGCCGAAGAGGCCACTTCATTACTCGCTCCTTATTGTTATTCTGTCCCTCGCCACCACTGGACTCCAGTCCTACAGGGTCTTATTACTCACCGCATGGCAATTTGTAGAATTCCACTGTTCACAATGATTTCTGGTTCACTTGGATGGGTGGGTTTGGCAGTATCCACCACAAAAGCACGGGCGTATTTCATGTCGCCCTTCTCTGCAGTCTGTGTTAAGAATTTTTAAACTTAGGAAATTAAACTTTGGGCTGGAATTGTCTGACTTTTTCCAGTTGAAATCTTTTCATCTCTAGCTGTTAATAAATCAAGCCATCTTGGGAGTGTTTCTTTCCAGTTTTTTTTTTAAAAAAAAGTCTAATATTTAAGGATTTCCCACTGAAAGGTGTATTTTCATACTTTTTCCTATCCATGCAAACCCTGTGTTCCCATTAATCTTGACTGATGAGAGCTGAGTGCCTGGTATTGCTTAAGGACAAATTGTCTGCACTTGTGGCGTTAAGATTTAATAGTCATAGAAATTGTTAAGCATGGTAACTGTTAATATTTTTGTACTGGGTTTAAGGCTGTGCTCTGTGCAGTGGAATGTAAGACCATTGTGGGAGAAGCAGGCTGTACCAGGCACCAGGTCAGAGGTTATCTCATAAAGGCAGGCTGTGGACACCAAGAGCATGTCATTAAAGGTTGATGGTCCTGCCTTGCCTGGCGGGAGGTCAGTTTAAGGTAAGCTGGATGATGGGGGTTGAATGGTTTGGCTTTAGGGTGAGAGGTTTTCAGAACAAAAGAAGCGGAAAGTTTCTAGGCAAAAAGGCGGGAAAACACTGAACACACCTGTTGTAACACCCTGTAATGAATTATGTTTAATCTTGGCAAATAAAAGCAGGCAGGAAAGACTGATCGGGGAGACACCCATCCGGGGCTCTCCCATCGGTCGATGTTGTTGTGAAAGTCTTTCTTTGTCTGAGTGGGTTTCTTTCAGTGTCTCCAATGGCTGAAATGGGAAAGGGAAAAATTTCTTTCACAAGCTTAAGGATAAGATGTTTGAACCCGAGTGCTTGAAGAGGAGTTCCCCCATATCCTGTCGATCTGCTCTTGCATAAGGAGGAAACTCCATGTTGCCTCCACTGGCTCTGGACCGCTTTGATCTTAATTAAAAAAATTATGTAAAATTTATATATACATATATATACATATATAGTCTCGGGGCTATTCCAAGTTTATGGTGTCCGCAGAAGTGTGATATGTCAAAATGTACAGTGTTGATAATGTACATTCTAACATGTAATAGACTGAAAATGTTCTCATGGAAGTCAATGAGTAAAAACTGAACAGGTTCATTTGTTGTTTTGTCTTCGAAAAAATGTATTTTCAAGATGTAGTCCACTTGGAGAAATTAGTCTTAATTTTTTTCTTTTCTTTGGGCATTTTTTTTCCTTGTCAAATGCCACAAAAATTTATGCTCTGTTAGACTTATGCATAGTAATTGGATACAAATAACTAAATTTAGATTACCGTGTCCCTTCGTGTTATGAAATATATTATTTTGAGAATAGGATTGTACTTAGAAAAGTTTCAGTAAACTACAAAGCAATGCAACTTTTGGAACAGCAAGTAGTGTTTTAGTGGCAGCTGTTTCTAAAATTAACATATTTGCTTTCTTGACAGTTCTTAAAAATCAGGTCACGAATGCACAGGATATATGAAAGACTGAGCGAACCCCTGTTGTGCTCAGCTATGGGTCCTCATGTGGAAGGACATTAAGGTCTTCTGATTTTTGCAAAATTCTTCTGCCTTTGAGTACTTCTGCCTTTCCAAGCATACTTTGAATACTTTACAGAGCAGGGGTGGCCAGCCCTCATCCTGGGGTCCAGCAGGTTTTGGAGCAAACATTTCAATTAGTGCTACATTTACACCTGAAGCACCAGGTGAGATGTCTTAGAATAAAAAAAGCCGAGGTAAAGGAAATAGCACCATGCACCGCAGCGGCCGAAGACAAGCGCTGACTCTTCGCTATACTGTGCCATGGTGTCTACAGCACGATACCTCAGTGAAGCGATTCAGAAGTGAACTCTGGCTGATTCTCCATCTCATTACAAGACAGAGTTATGTCATTCTTAAAATGAAAATCTATCGTCCTTTTCAAAACCTTCCCCGTCACTCTTACTGACAATTTAATGATATCCAAATAATAAAATCTCCAGTTTACTCATCATCAAGTAATTAAACGTTTCCTCCCTTACATGTTCCACTCCTTACATACTATGTAATAAAGGGGAAAAAATGCAAGAAATCCTCACCTCTGTAATCCACACCCAACCTCAAGCCGTCAACATCAGATGGCAAAAGCAATTAAAATGTGAATTTGAGTGGCTGCAGAAGAAGCTGTTAATTACAACAGTCGCCTTTCGCAAAACAGAGAGATGAGAGAGGAACGCAGATTGAGCGAGGTACCGCCGCACGCCTGTGTGTCTGTTCCAACCGGTCTTCATCCAGCAGGCACAAATTGGCAATTTTGTTTTATTTTCAGAATAATTTAGCTATTAGTGTGTTTGAGATGCAACCGCCCCCCACCACCCACATAAGAACTTGTTCAGCGGGTAGCACTGGTGCCTCACAGCACTTGGGCGGTGCGATAGGATGTGGGTTCGTTCCCTGCTCACTTTGTGCAGAGTTTGCATGTTCTCCCTGCATCTGCGTGGGTTCGCTACAGGCGCTCCGGTTTCCGTTTGCATTCTGAACATACGTGTTTCAGGTGAATCGGTACCTCTAAACTGCCCATTACATGTATGTGTGAGTGACATTGCACTGACATATAGAGGGGTGAATGATCGTCAAGAGTTTATTGTAGCTTATCCAGTATTGTAAGTGACCTCGGGTACACTGTAGGTGGCCGACAAATATGAAATATTAATTATTGCATGTGGCTGTGGAGAAAAGCACCTGCTGAAAGATTAAATGTTAATGCTAGAAATTCCTAAAAAAAAAAAAAAATCACACTATAAAGCAATTCTCTCGTCAGTGACCTAACACACAGAGTACCTGGACAGCGCCATGGCTGTAAGGACAGAACGGGACATCTAGTATAACTGAAGGGAGGCTGGGCTGCGCATTCTCACACACGCATTTAAGCAAGAGTAACGGACTCTGGGCTGATATGTGTTTAGCCCCTGTTCCTCATTTGAAAATCAGGAGCAAAAGAGTGGTGGAGAACCAGGTAAGCAGGTCAGATTAGTTTACTGTTAATGAGCTCCTTTGTGCCTCCGCTCAGGAAAGCAGAGTGGGCCCAAAACAACCTGGGAGCTCGTTAGGAAACACTTTTGTTAACGGCGTCTTCTTAATGCCCCTCCCCTCCACCGCCACCCCCCACCTGTTCCTTCCTCCTTAGGAAACACACTCGCACCGCTGCATGGCTCATCTTCGCAGGCGATCAGAGTAAGCCCCGCTCACGTAAAACCTCCCGAACTGAGGACATGCCCACGTCTGCTTCGGTTCAGGATGTCGTGAGGTGCATCACATGGTTACCGGATGGTGGCGGAGGTACGGTGTACGCAGGCCAGGGTGCGGGTATTACACGACTGCAAACAGCTGCTGGGTTTCATTACTGTATCTCACGTCGGGCTTTGCGTGAATGAGGAACACGTCATTTCGGGGCTCAATTGGTTTGTAATTGAGATACAGTCGTACTGCTGAATTCACGATAAAATCGAGACCTCGCACATTGACACAACACATTGTTTAGAAAGACAGCGTGAGTGAGTTCAACCCCCTGCCACATTGTACCTGGTTTAAGCGATACCTTTTCTCGAAGATTAATCAGGCTGCGGTTGGGAATAGGCTGTGGGACATGTTTAGGTAAAGATTTTTCTTTAGAAATCGGTTGCTGAGCTACAGTTGGCAAACACTTGCAAGACATTTACATGTATTTATCTAGCAGATGTTTTTCTCCAAAGTAATTTACAGTAGCAGGGAATTTTGACAACTCAGTACAAACACCTTGCTCCAGGTACTGCAGCAGCAGGTGGGATACGAACCTGGGTCCTTCGAGAGCAAAGGCGGCAGCATGAACCACTACGCTTCTTGCCGCCTCTGTTAAATACATTAAATACTCTAACGGTTCAAAAACCCGACAATTCGACGTGTAAACAGCAATGAAGAATTTTACCGTGATATGGGGCTGTTGAGTTAAATCACAATGATTCCTTGGTGGACGGAGTTAGACGTGTCCCATAGGACAGACTGTCTTCGCATGAGTGTGACCTGCTATAGATCCTGAGCTCTAGCTGCCCGAGAAAGGATTCGCAACAGGAACACGGACGCTTACCGCCCCGAAGGCTCTTCATTTTCATGCCATTTCTGGCTCATCGACCACAAGCCATTCTCCTGCTTTGCCCTCCAATTCTCACACTTTATTGTGCTCTCGCAGAAACAACCGAGTTCACGCCACCCTCGTGCTTTTACTGCCTCTTAGAGCCCTGCCGCTATTCTTTCAAGCATTCTTTTTATTACCGCTAATATTTGCTTTTCTCTGCTAAGAACGCCATGACAGGCAGACATTTAATATCAATTTTCTGAATGCCTCAGGTATTTTGCAGTTTCTGTGGGAGACTTTGGCTTGTCAGAGATAAAGCACTCTCTTAATACAATATCCAACATCAGATCAGTGCTCCGAGATGCGCTGGCTATTTGTCGCCGGATGCAAATGCACTCTCGTCGGGAAAAGCATCCTTTATTTACCATTCGCAATTAACTGAAAAGAAAAAAAAAAATTAAGGAAGCAGTGCAGGATTTCTGAACGTGTAATATGGGAACGTGTCACATTTCCACAGCACATGGAGCGCTCATCCCCGCGGAAGCATCAGACACCCTCCCGGGCTCCTCTGGGATGGCTCAGTGGCTCTGCACCCTTCTCTCAGCTGACAGCTGCTCCAGTGAACACTAGTCAAGTCTCTGCCCCATTCGGCGCTAACAAATCTCGCTCCAAGAGTACCTACTGTACTGGCATCGCAACACAATAAATAAATGAGCCCCCTGGTAGCCTGCAGTGAGTGCTCCTGAATAGGTAATGATAGAGCTGGTGTGTGAATTCTCTCCTCCAGGTAGTTCAAGACGTCAATATATGTGGTGTTTTTGTCTGTGCCTTAAAAGTGCGCGCGGCATCTTTTATTCATTATATATATTTATATCTATAGTCGTAGAAAGAGATTTTTGCACCTTTCTGAGGAGACAGTGATATAAAGGTGCTGGCTTGGTTTAAGGGGCAGGATCGTGGTCCTGCTGGGGCCTGCAGAGAGATATTTCAACAGAATATTGATCCCCATGGCACCTGGAGACAGGCCGTGGTTCCAGCTCGTTGGTATTATGCAAAACTCCAAGGGACGGCCCATGTGGAAACCAAGACCGTTTATATGAAAGCTTCCACATCTGGGGAGCTGGGGTGTGTTATGAGAAGAGCCGGGGCAGGGGCTGCAAGATTGAACATGCGGGACAATATGGCACCCAGCAGGTACTCGAGGGGGCGAGAATGGGTTACGCAGCAGTGGCTCGGCTTGCGCTGATGAAACCAGAGTGGTTGTCTCCTTGTGTACGGCAGGAGGTGGAGGGGAGCTTTTTAACCTCACCTGAGAAGGGATAAGTATTGCAAAAAGGGTTTGGAAGCTGGGCTAATTTACACACCTGCATCTTCTGACTATGAGTGAAGCGATGCTTTATTTCTTTAGAAGGGATGGGATTTTGTTATATACGCTCTAAGCAGCTGCTGCATGCCATTATGAAATGTTGCACCGTGACTGGCTGGACATTACGGTTCGGCTTTTCTGGCCGAGGGATGCAGCTGAAAATGGGGTGGGTGATGATTTCTGTTTACATGGATCACTCCGCATTCGATCGAGCATCAGTCGAGGCAGTGTGGAATCAAGCGCCCCGCTTGAAATACCAAAGAAATGTTGCTTTCAAAACCTAGAAAACAACTCTGCAAGAGCACAGCTGTTGCCTCAGAGAGGATTTCAGCAAATGAGGAAAATTTAGCAAAAAAACAAACAAAAAAAAAATCACTTTTCTTCATACTGGGAACTCTAACAGAAGTTTAAATCTCTAAAATTTATTCCTCCGCCATCCCCCACCAAATCTGTCTTGCTCACACAAGTACAAGCACATGGTGTCTTGCTTGCTATCCTCCAAATATCCTTGAAATACACATATATGTTTGTATAAATGTATTTTTCTGAAGCAATCATGCACCTACAAAAAAAAAAAAAAAAAAACTTCTTCGAAACAGAGCGACTCCCTTGATTTTTAGGCAAGGTCAGTCACTGGTGAGAACAATTTAATCAGAATACCGGAGACCAGGGTGGAGGAACACAATGAGTTTTTTTTTTTTTCTTCTTCTTCTCAGTCTAGTCAGCAAAACAGTGTAGAGGGAACAAAAAGAATGCAAAAACCTGCAAAATTGTTGGCAGCCATAAATCTTACATCCCTCCCAAACTCTCCTCATCTCAGACAGGATGATATGCCCCGCGTTCGAGATCCAGCTGCTTCAGGGGTGTCTTACTGGGCAGGACCGCGCACCAGTAGGCCTGATCAACAAACGGGAGAACAGACGAAGAGCACGCTGCAATGAGCGCGGCTGTCATACATCCCCGTGTTCACGCGCACCAGATGTATGGCACCCGCAAGCATTTGAATAATCCTTCAAAACACGCACAGACGCACACGACACCCCGCTCTCACACGCGCCACCGTTGGTCAACGTGCGATACACGGAAAGAGAGCGAGTGGCAGCCCTGTGCAAGAGCGCGGCAGCGCACACACATTCGGTCTGGGCTTCAACGCTAAGGATGGGAATTTTTCATTGTCAGGAACAGGCTGCCGTTGACACAGAGGGCAGCGTTTGCTGATTTCAGCAGGACGGAGGGAAAGAAATCTAACCAGCAATTTTACTGTTTTTTTTCCCCCCTCCCTTCGTAATACACATTCAGTAAGGCTCCCTGAGCAATATTTCACCACTGCTATAATTTACAGGACAAGCAATAACATGAGCCAAGATACGTGACAAAGACAAAAAATATGGTTAAATCATGCAAAACATCGAAGATGAAAAAAGGCGGAACAAAGTTTTTTGGCCGCTTATGCGCATTATGATGATGGATTCCGGCAGCATTCGCACCAGCACAATAACACTC
The DNA here is from genome assembly GCF_900964775.1 of Scleropages formosus. Classification (NCBI taxonomy): domain Eukaryota; kingdom Metazoa; phylum Chordata; class Actinopteri; order Osteoglossiformes; family Osteoglossidae; genus Scleropages; species Scleropages formosus. The sequence goes on from NC_041827.1 coordinate 15,548,766, forward strand.
AACGGTATTATTAATTCACCGTGACAAATTGTGCTCTGAAATGGCTCGTGTCCTTTAACCTAAGTAGGAATTGTGGCACCTCCACTCGTTTACCCCGCATTTCTGTCTGTTGTGCTCAAAAACCACATCCGCAAAGAAACGTAGTTTTCCTTTCTCAGGACCCGTCATCAACAACACATCATAGGCACAACACTGCAAATTGGAGAAATTGCCTTCAGGCAGATTAATTGTTCTATTCTGCCTTTTTGTGTAGAATAGAGAGGTCCATATATAATTACTTACACATGCCCTTTCATTCAGCCTTTTGTTAAAACTTAGCTTTTTTCCTTAACCTTTGGCAAATGATGCATGGTCGAGGCCAATTGCCTCAGCACAGTTCATCCATAACTGTAGAGAGAGGGTGATGAGTGATGGCACAGGGGCTCCTGATCTCAGAGTCTGGGCCTCATGGGATCGTGATGAAAGGGGACACTCATTTATTTTACATTGACTCCAGTGTTTTTTAATACATATCTGTGTTCTTCCGGTTGCCATGGCATTTCAAATACCTTAAATTTCTGACCATCCCTTTGCCAAAATGCCCCAGGAATACACCTGCTGAATGTACCTGCCGACACGAGGTTTCATATGGATGGAGACAGATCCATACTTCCTCTGCTCCATAGTGTTAGTGACTGTAATGGCTATAGCCTTAATGATCCGGTCGAAACCTTTATGAAATCCTTTGAAGGATCTAGCAAGAGCCTAATTAACTCCATTTTTAACATTGCTTTATGAATTAATATTGAATTAGTTTTCACAATAACATCCTATGCTTAATTTCATACAAGTGCCTAATACATACTGAAACACAGCACGTATAAGACTATAAGACACTATTAAAGATATAAAATACTTTTAGTGATTCTGTTCCCTTTGTTATTCCTTCAGAGGACAACTCGATTTCCCAGTTTGTTTATGGTGACCGCGACGTTGGCCTCCAGTGCTGTTTCTGATAACCTCACACAGAATGTGAGGCAGAGCTGTGGTAAGGAAGTTGTTCAGTTTCTTGAGACATCCGTTGTTGGCGGGTTGGTTCGTGCTCTATTCCAGAACCAGATACAGGCTCTGTCTTGCCCCCGACTGATGGAAAGTGACTCAGCATTTACACATTCGGAGCTCCAGCACTGTTATGGGAAGCTGTTATCCTTCATGGGGAAAATCAAGCTCTGGGCACTTACGCTGACCTACATCCACAAGTTCGCCCGTAGCCACGAACCCTGAGTAATGTCCAAAAATTGTCATGCATACACCTACGTGACATCTGGTGAGGGGTGATGAGCTCACCGCACAATGTAGTTCAGAGATGTTTCACAAGACAGCAGCCCTGATGGAGGAAACCTACTCCAGATGGAGCTAAGCCAAAACTGGTTCTGTCCTCAGGGAAGGAAGGTTCTCCGGAAGATTCTTATGGAGCTTCACCACACAAAGTTGACAGGGTCAAGACCTCAAGGCCAGTCCAACACATGTTAGTGGGACTATGTGGCACTGGAAGGTCTGGGGTATAGGTGTTGCAGAAGAAAACAAGGTCTTGTTTGCCCTGCTCAGCAGGCTGTCTTCATGACAGCCATGCTCCAGGACGAATCCACTGTCAAGATGAATGGATGGATCCAAAATGGAAAATGGTCATTCGATAATGCAGCTCAGATAAGGACTTGAGGGTGTGTTTCAAATGAATGAAAGTCTTTTTCAGCTCTGGAGTCATTTCCTCCAAGGCTGTTTTCTTCTTGCATCAGGACATTGATTGTTTTCTTTATAATGGAAATTAACACTGCAAGCAGGGGAGATGTTCAAGCTTATTATATAACATAACAACAACCAAATTTAATGCAGCGTTCAATCTCAGCGTATTTAAATCCCAAAACAGAGATGACAGGTGAGCAAAACAGATACAATACAGTACCAACAGCCTTTCAGTGTCCTTTCCTCAACATTTCAAGTTACTCTGCATAGTTAATGGTAAAACTGCCAAGGTAAATTAATTGCAACATTTCTTGCTAACTTCGAAAAGCTGCTCGGGAACATTCACCCCAATGCGTACAGGTGTGAAAAGCTATGTTAATGTAGCTAAAGACCGGAGCAGCTCTGATATCGTTGAATGACAGCAGCAAATTTTCCATACCTCCAGTGCAGAGATTTGTTCCAGGTTATTCAAGGTATTCGCCAGCTTATTTCTTATTCTCCCAAACATCTTTACTGACTGCCTTTTTTTAGGCTGTAATCCAGTGTCATGAGCCAACGGGCTCAAGTGTATGGCAACTGGGTGACAGTTGCTCGGTACACCGCTACCGGGTGAATAGCAGAAATAATGGAGGCTTATCATTCGGAGGCAATTTCACACTAACCCGCCCCTAATTGAACAGTCTGTTTGTTACATTACCCACCCCCCCACCGCACCAACACCACCCTCACTCCACACGCCTCTGGGACTGGGCTGAGAAATGACACCGTCCATGTCTCATTGAGCATCTCCCAGCTAGAACTAATCTCGCAAAACCAAAGAAAGAAGGGATTGTGTGACATCTTGAATCATTTTCCTGACTAAAAATTCATGTGCGTCCATTTAAAAGCAGTCGCCACACATGCGCGCGTGTGTGTTTGTGTGGTAAAGTGTGTTTACCCCAGTACAATATAGTACAACCCATTACTACAATAGATGGAACACCCATTTTTGTAACCTATAAGAATATCATTTTAGAAGATTCCAGGTATTAGAAATCCATCTCTGTGGAGCTCTTGCATTTTCAGAGAGAAAATGTGCAATGTGGTTTGCTCCCTGTCACCGCCTCTTGTTCGTCAGTCCTAATTACTGTTGCACTAATTGGGAGATGACACGGTATTAATCAGCAACAGCAGAGGGGTTGAAGAAGTCAGGGAAACACTTAATTGGGCCACTGATTGGCCAAGACTAATTGGCTGAGTTCTGCATAGGCGCAAAAGGAGAGGCCCAAACTGGTAGACCACCACTTGTTTGCTGTGACACGCAGCACCAATTAAAAGCAGATACTGCTTCTCTCTTTACCCTTAATTGCTGGTCTGAGTTTAAACAACTTTCTTTGTATGCTAATTGCTTGCCTTTTAAAAAAGAAAAGCCAGCATTTGGGGTTTAAGCAGATAAATGGATGCTTATTATAGATTACATTCATTTTGCATGTATTTTTATTAATACCGCAGCATTTTTTTTTTTATTTTAATGTGAAGTATGTTCAGCAAAATTTTGTATTTGGAATACAGAAACTTGATTTGAAAAATCAGGGTTCTTAATTCGTGTCCTAGACATATGTTAAATGACTTGCAAAAAATAACAGTAACTGAAAATAAATGAAATATAGCAGTTAACAATGACTGACTGTAACCCAGATGTTAAAGCTGAGTGAATACTGGAGCTAAGGTGTTGCAGACATGGATATTATTTTGAGTCACAATGTTCTTTGGGAGAAGTGGGTGTTAAAAAATGAAAACAATAGCAACAGCATAATTACTGAAGCTCTATCCTTTCTTGTCCATTTTCTCAGAGTAAAACTTGTAGGAATGGCTCACCTCTCCACTAGGGCGAATGGGTACAGTGCCTTCATTTTCCATGTGTCTAGTAGCCTGAAAGTTGGACAAAAAAGATACTGATGGCATCATGGACATTGATAACAAACCTGGGCCTGAATTATGGACAGGAAACCTAAATATTTACAAATATTTAAATTAATGCGCAACAGGTAGTGCACAGGTTATGGACACAGATTTAAAATGTGAATATTTCTGCTTTATGTCTCCACTCCCTGCAACTGCAGAATTATCTTTGAGTGAGTTACTTATTCTAAATTGCTCAGGTAAAATGCTCAATTGTATAAATATGCCAAATATTAAAAGTTGTTTGGATAAATAAAACAACACACATTATAGCTGTTTTTCTTTTTTTTAAACAATGAAAATAATGTGTTATTAAATGTATTTATTTTGCATTTTTGTATCTTGCTCAGGTTTTGGTTAGCACTTTTTAATTTCCAAAACCTACAATACTGAAATGAACTGATTGCACCTTCAGCACCTTGTTTTGTTGATTTCTGGAAACACACACACACACACACACACACACACACACACACAAACACAAACACACACACACGCAAAGCCTTCCCCTCTGAATCCTATCAGTGTGTAGGACACAGATCGCCTTACTGATTACATCACCAATTCAGCTCCTTCCCTTGGAGACACTCTGAGGACCCCTCCTCCTCCCTCAGTTGCCACAGACGCGGATGATGAACGGCACTTATTGTGAGATTCAGGTTACCATCTTCATTTCCCTTTATCTCACTGTGGGGGGTGTCATGGATATTAATGCCTTGAGAAAGCCAAGCTTGGATGGAAGACAAAGGAAGAGTGCAAGGAAGAGACTTCCAGCAGTAAATACACATGCAAGTAATAGTCTATGATTTATGGCACAGGTTTCATTAGGCAGCAAAACAAAAGGTCAGAAGTCTGAAGACGTCCTCTCCAAGTGATAGAAAATGCAAACGGCCATAAGTATTCTTGGACACAATTAACCTTATGCGTCTCATCCAGGGGGAGGGGAAAGGTGTTGGAGGACTTGGGAATGGTACTGTCAGTGCGATTGTCTTCCGTGCATTATTAAACGGTCCAGCATGTACTCAAGAGCTATGAACTTTATTCCCCCCTCTCTCACAAGTCACTTTCTTTCCAATTTATTCTTCTTTCTTAGGGTTTCACACTTTCTCTTGTTATGTATTTGTACTTTTTCCATTTCGGTCTGTTGATTTTCTTTTATTTAGTCTGGATTCATTCAAAAAGCCACAAAAAGTATTTAAGCGTAAGGGTGAATTAAACATTAAAACACTTTTTTCTTTTTTTTTTTAAAGTGCATTAGTTTAAAAAAATAAATAAATAACTGGATTTTTAAAATCCAACCAATTACTGATTTGCAAAGAAACTTGTCTCCCAGTGACTGTACAATACCTCCTCTGTAAAACATTCACTCTGTGACACCAGGCATATTTTTCCTGATTTGTGATGCTGTGATTCCATTCACCTGTTGTTTGAATGCAGGTAAGAGTAATTGGACGGCTGTTCTAGGTGCAGGTAGTACATTGGATAGGGCCATGGACTTGTTCTGAGAAGGTGGCTGGTTGAAAATCCATTTATGTCTAGTGTGGCATTACCTTGGAGCAAGGTATTACCACTGAATTTCTTCTGTAAAACTGTGTAATTTAGCTGTGTAAACAAATCAAATCAGACATTTTAAATCAACGTGTCAGCTAAGCAACAAATTAGTGGAAGCAGCTTCTTGTCTGAAGATGATGTCGTCATTCCTTCTTTCCCCCAAGGTTGGCATCCCACTGAGGGATGTGCTGCAGTGCCCTTGATCAAGGTACCTTCCCTAAAAGTACTCCAGTAAAAATACTCTGCTATATAAACAGCAAGAAACATCAAGCTGCTTAAACAAGTAATATTAAGCTGCTGTACATAAAGGTGTTTGCTAAATAAAATAATAGTAAGAATAGTGAGATTCAGCAATGTCACGTGCTAAGTTGGGGCAGCAGCTAGTGTCGCAGTTAGAGTTGCTGTTTTTGGATTCAGAGGGGGCAGTTTGAACTTTGTGGAAGGTACTTACTTATTTACCCTGAATTACTCGGTTGTATAAATGGCTAAATATCTGTACGTTGCTTAACACTGTAAGTCACTTTGAAGAAAAGAATATAAATTGTAATGTAATGCAAATTTAAACCTCTGCAGTACATTGGTTACTTTAATGCTTCAATTCTGCTTGGATATTAAAAAAGTGCAAACATATAAGCACGGTAATGAAAATAAATTTGGGAAAATAAGAACGAAAAAGTATACTGCACATACTCTCAGTTACCAATGTGCGCTTTTCTCCAGCTTTGCTTCTCTTTATATCCTCCATTACTTAAAATTATGTGACCTAAATGTCCAGAAGCAACTGGACAATTCAGTTTCTATTTTGCAGACGGTGTTTGTGCAGCCTATTGCCTGTAGGGTATTAGGTATTCTGAAAAGAAATGGCAAAACAATTAAGTGCTGCATGCATTTTTACACTGCCTAATTGCCGTCAATTTATTACAACCTGCAGAGCACCTTTTGACACGAGCACCCACAGGTAAAGAAAACAATCTCTCATTCTGTGCTCCATTTTTTAAGCTATACTACTTTTATCTGCATCACACTTATGTGCAGGTGATACTGCTAAGTAGAAAAAAAAGGTTACCGTTTCTGCTCTCTGTCCTTAGGATTAATGAGGATATTCGGGGAAGGCAGATGCCGAGCTCCATTAACATACCTCCATAGTTGCTGTCGTGCTTCTCATCATTTCGAGAGGGACCCTTCAATCCACGTCTTTCTAGAAATTCCACTGGACAGTTAAACTCCCCTGGATCAAATTTTTCACACTAAGTCAAAAATGTGGCTTGGCTTATAACCTCCTAAGGAAGGACCCCTGGTCAACTCATAATGCTAAAGCAATGTTCTTAAATCTGTAAGCAAGACTTGATGCAGGACTATCCAGCCTAGGGTTGAGGGCCGCAATCAGTATTATGAAGTGGTCCGAGAAACGTTCCTGTAAAAATCACAGCAAGTGACATACAGAATCTTAAATGCTTATACCAAAACAGTTGTTTTCTTGTATTTTAAATATGTGCAGTGCATGTTCAGGGCTATTTGTCTATCTAGAACTGCATTATCTTTCGCTGAAATAGAATTTATAATATTTATGGCAGGGATAAAATAATAATAATTTTACAGATGTTCTTGTGGGTCACTTTATGCAAAACCATTGGCCGCATACAGCCCTAAGGCCACAAGCTGGATACCCCTGACTTAATGTGGACATCTCTGTGCGAGGGGAATGTTTCAGGACATTGAGTAGAAAGGGTTGAATTATTATATAAAAGTGGACGAAGAAAGAGCAGTACATGTACAGCAAGGTAACACAGTACACAAAAACAGGCCAAGTCTAATAAGGAAGCAAGAGCTTCTAAAGAGCCTTCAGTATTAAAACAGATCATGTATCATTACAGGTAAAATTCAAAATGCAGCAGACAGCTACACTATCTCATGGGCTCAAATGAGGCCATTATCCCAGGGGCTTCAAACAAGGCCACCACCGCAAGAGTCTGTCTACTTCCTCCATATATTTTGTATCACTACTGCTCCGGAGGTCGGCCCAACCTTGTACAACAATATTTCCTTAAGGACAGGGTTGTGTACATAAACAGATTTAAAACTCCCTAGCCTGTTTATTTGAAGTACTGATCTTCTGCCTCATCTTTCTGGGTGGTCAATGGTCCACTTCCCTGGGCAAGGATGTTGTCACTGTTTATAAAAAGTTTTTTCCAACCACAATATCATAGCCGGCCAAGAAGCAAGAATATTTCGTCTAAATCTCCATGACTGGAGTTTTTTCAGTGCTGAAAGCAACCTGCAGGTAAAACACAATCTGGTTAGTTAATTATTATATCCCGTTTGTTTCCTAAAGATTCTCAGAATGAATTCGCTGTTATCAATATAATATTTAAAAAGCGATATGATTCCATCAACAGTCAACGTGAAACAACTAGTATGATTCAAACACACTATTTTGGACCCTTTTCATAAGTGAAATTAGTTAACTCAAAAATTACAAGAGCAAAGGTCACAAAAAAGGTTCAAGAGAAACATTGAAGTGGTGCTGAGCATCATATATAAATACGGTTCCTGACATCAGAAGGCACAAAGGTAACTTTGTTTTACTAGAAGATGTGCCTATAGAGAGTATCCAGTTGTAACACATGATACAGGAATGCATGTTAATGCTTATTTTCAATTTGCTTATTAGTTTCCAGATATTTCTGTAATCTCTCAATGACTAAAATTATTATGTTTTCGTTTTATATTCTCGATTACAATACAGCTTACATACAGTTTTTAAAGGTCAGAACTGAATATAAAAATACAAAAAAAAATTATTTGTTGATTCGCACAAACAGCTCTTTTGGACTCACTTCCTTGAAAATAGTTCACAATAGAATGGATGTGATCTAATGAAGAACAGCCAAGGTGCTGTGAAATGGCAAAGGTACTTGCTGTTTCTGGGGGAAAAAAAAAAAAACATTTATTTGGCAGTGAATTCAATCTAGCTACCCCAATTAAGTCACATGAAGGCCATGAAAGTGAGTTCCTGAATCTGTACAGCAACATCCTTATTGCTGACACAGTAAAGGCCTGAAGAGTAAACTACCCAAGTAAATTAGCATCATTTGCTGGACAATTTTTATTGTGAATTGGTTTGCTACTCATTTAGGAATTGGATTTCTCATCTGTAAATAGAGAGAAAATGCTACAGACGACTAGATATGTCAATAAGGGACAACGAGAGATTTTTCTCCCCATTTTGCTGAACTCCTCCACTAGTATGTCTGCTAAAGCACTAAAATCTGGTTCATGGAGGCACTCCTCCAGCTGAAAGTTTGAAATACACACACACACACACATTTTCTGAACCGCTTGTCCCATACGGGGTCGCAGGGAACCGGAGACTACCCGGCAACACAGGGCGTAAGGCCGGAGGGGGAGGGGACACACCCAGGACGGGACACCAGTCCGTCGCAAGGCACCCCAAGCGGGACTCGAACCCCAGACCACCCAGAGAGCAGGACCCGGTCCAACCCACTGTGCCACCGACCCCACCAAGTTTGAGATAAATTGCCAATAATATCTATTTTGTCCAAAACAAGTCTCACCTGCTCTTTGGACTTAGGTAGGGGATAGGTAGAATGGGCTCAGATTTTGCTGAGAAGCAGTCAAACCTGACCCTTCTCTTAGAGGGACCCTAGACACCACATCTTTCTCCAGCAGCCCATATACTTGCTGAAGTTTGCATTGAACTCTGGCCTCCTCGAGAGTCCACAGGGCAGCCCCTCAGAAGCTGCAAGTAGCACTATAAATGAGAAAATGATCTTGTGGAGCTGTAGTATACACACCATGATGATACCAGTATCCTGCAACTTCACATCTGGAAAGATTTCTCCCTCCTGTCAAATGGACACACTCACAGAAGACACTGCACACTTATAGGCTACCAGTCCCAAGAAAATCACAGATCACTAGTTGCTAAAATAATAATTGTTACAAATATTTTAATAATTTTTAGTTTGAGTGACAAAGGCATACAGTACTAACTTCAGGAACCTTGTAAGTTCATTCCTTTTTATCACTTTGTAGGTTCAATGTCATTGATTTTACCATTGTACTTCACTGCTACCATGTATCTTTGAATGTTAGCAAGTGGGTGGAATGAGATTGACTTGACCATTGTTAAAAATTTTTTACTTTAAATTGTATTACAACAATCCACAACGGATGGCTCTTGGCCAGTATGAATTTCTTTATTTATTATTAATAGTGTGAAATATTTTCTCTGCAATAATATTTCTTAGAACATTTCAGAAAGGAAATTCTGCACTTATTAAACTGCATAATCTACTTCAACCAAAACAAATTGATAACCCTGAGCACACTCTTCTAAATGGCTGCTGAGGTCCCTGCTACTTCTCTCAAGTGGCACTTCAGTCAAGGGTAATGGGCAAAATGATGCTTTGGGGATGCCTGTTAAATTGTTTCTCGCACACTTCAGCTAAGCCACACAGCATATTAACACTTTCGTTCAAATTCCTGGCCAAAAAAAATCAGATCATCGTATGGTGTAGTGGTGTATGCATTCCTAATTGGGCACTGGAGAACAATGTCCCATTTCGAAAACTTTTGGGTTCCAGTAGGCCTTTGGATCGTACCAGTGCTGTTGTTCAGCTGACTCAGCACATATAGTGCTGGCTGGTGGTGATAAAGCAGTTCCATTTTTTTAATCTAAATGTTCAGCTAAAGTGCAATTCCATGTTAAACTTAGGGCAAACAAAGAGGTAATTATGAACTATTTGTGGCCGAAAATGAAAAGGAGGTTTTCGGAGCTAACCTTAAGTAATGAGTGATAAATTGCCATAGAGAGCAAAATCCCAGCATTATCATTGACCACACAGCCTCCGGGTACAGGAATCTTGCAGCAGCTGATCAAAAGGACACAACTAACAGTTCTTCTTGTATGACACAGAGAACCCAAAGGGTATTTTTTGTACTTCTGTTTCATACTGTTTGCTTCTGGTTAGTCTTATGGCAGAGATTTTTCTTTTATTAGTAGCTTAAGCAGATGCTGGTATGTGATTGGTGTGTGATAAATTTAAATGTAGACAATGATGCTATTAAAGGGGAAGAAGACAGACATCACTGGGAAACAATGAATCTATATTCCAAAATGGGGTCATTGCATCAACGACAATGAGGAGGGAAGAGTACTATGGTCAATGTAGGGTAGAAATTAATTAAGCTTTTTTTTTTTTTTTTCTGTACAGCAGGGCTGAATTTATTAATTTGAAGGAAAGATAACACAAAATTAATTTTCAACATATCGTCAGAGTGATCATTTATAACATGATTCTGTATTTCTTTGCCTCTACAAGGTGTTTCTTGCAGTATGATTATACTCCAGCCCACTTGACATCGTGTTGACAGGCCTTTGGATTACCATTCCTGAGGGCTACAGTTTTCAGCATTCATACTTCATATGAGCAACACTGGAAAGTGAGAAAGTTGAGAAAAGTGAGAGCATAGTTTTTTTCATTACATTTGACCTACATGTGGTTGAGTCTGCTTAACCCTTTCTTAGCTCTTGGCCCAGATGAATACTTTAACTGCTAGTATTTCCAACAATGCGCCCACCAGCCTCCTCCTCATGTGCAACGTTCAACATCTTCTTAAAAATCACGGACACAGGCTGTAAACACAGTGAAAGCAAATTGAAACTAAATGTGCACTAACATTCGGTGTCTATTCTATCTGAGTGTGTTTTGCTGCCAACTAATGGCTGGATGTGGAAATGCAGGTGGCTCTTGCTTTGCGGCAAAAGACAGAATTTGAAAAAACACAATGGTGAAAAAAATGCAATTAAAATTAAATAAATTGAAAAATGGTTTGTTGGAAAATGGTCCTGGTCTGTACCTTTGAAAATTCGTAACTCAGATGTTCATAACATGAGGAACCAGTACAAACACGGCATATAAAATTACAATGTAACATATACATGTGAACCCAAGGGCAAAACCAGCATAAAATACTGAAGCAAAACATTTTCTGGAAAGAGATTAAAACAGAACCTATCACTATTGCTTGTGCTACCTCGTCTGTCCGATTTTCTAGTATCCCATTCCTGGATTTTAGCTGCATTAATTTACCATTTCCACTAGGAGTTCCGTCTTCTCTAATTTTCCATTTTCCCCCTGGTTTTTCATGAGCAGGCCCAGAACTGCTCTTTGCCTCCAGTTCATGTCTATCTTTTTCCTTTTCAAGTTCACGTCTCATCATCTGCAGCTTTTTGCACACTCTGCTATCACTTCTGTCTATTTGACTAATTTCCTTTCAACTTTACAAGCTAATTTACATATTTTTGCAGCAAACAATTTTTAAATGAGGTTTACAAATGCAAAGGATAACTTATTACACTAATTAACACGTAAACTTGTTTCTATCACCTATTATTAACATTAAATGGCGCTTAAATGAAGGATTTCTCTAAATCATTTCTAACTGCATGCTGTAGAACAAAATAGTTTCCGTAAGAATTAGCCGCAGCTTTGGTGTAACAGAGCTTGGGGGGTGATTACATATGTCAAGAGTGTGAAAGCAATGAGATGAGTTTTAGAGCTTTCTCAGCAGCATCTTTTGACTTAACTGAAGGTTTTCGTCAGAATAACAGTGCAAAAAATTGCAGTAGTGATGCTCTGGGCTCTGCAGCTAATTGCAAAACTAACAGTGGTTAAAAAAGCTAGCGAAGGCCGGTGTTCTAATGAAGCACATCTGGTCTTCACACCCTCCCACTCACCCTTCAACCCTCCCCAGTGCTCTGCAAATGCTTAGCCAGATTGTGAGGGACCGGGGAAGCTGCAGGAAGCAGGAGGGGCATAGTTAGGAAAAGCAAGTGACACAAGCAGTCGAGAGAGGGACGGGGAAGGTGAGCTGAGGACTGATGCTTTTCAAACCACTGGGGGATTTCTCGAATTTATCATACATGCCAGCGTCGCCCTCCCTAAAACAAAACAAATTTGAGAAATTAAAGGTTGTCAAATTAACACAAAAGATAAACTGATTCTGAAGAAGGTTCTTCATAAAGGTCTAATGTTTTTGCAATTGTCCGCGAACCTGTAAAGCGATTTAAATCATTTTTAAACTCACTTTTTTCCTCACCACCTAGAGTACCCTTTTCTTGGAGAATGCTCATTTAATATTTGCTCCATTTCTCCTAAGGTAATGCACAAACTGGATTTTCTATGAGATGTACGTCGCTTTGGAGAAAAGCGTCTGCTAAATGAATAAATGTAATGTAAACAAAATGTTCTGTCCATCTCCTCACATACGTAAACAATCCTTTGACATGCAACCTATTTTAATACTTGGAAACATAATAAGAGCAGTAAGAGAATACTATGTAACTAGGGCTGGATTGAGAAGCATATGAGAATGAGACTAATAATAAGGAGGGCACAAATAGACAGATGGGTGAAAGTAGATTACACTTTGTTACGCCTGGTAGTATTTGCTGTTAAAGTAGTACTGTAGTCTTTTCGGTGTACAAACGTACCACCCTCCAAATGCTGGAATTAATGTTGCATCAGTGCGCGGAATAGTGGTCTCTACTGACGGATGTTTTTTCACAGAGACGACCACTTGTGGGACTATTCATGCTACCTATACCTCAAGGTCAAAGGCTTAGTTTCACATACACAGTAGCCATCTCAAGGTGTAGGTGAATAAGAACAGGTGGAAAAAACTGGCATAGAAAAGTGTAATTTTTCCTTTGCAGTTTGCATTCATGTCACTAAACCAGTTTTTCTTGTCTGAGTTAATGTTCAGAAAAATTGGTCAACTTAGAATTTGCTCAGGACAAGATATGTGCAACAAAGATATAAAAAAAAAAAAAAAAAAACCTAAAATATATGAATTTTTAGTCTGAATGATAATATGTGGTAATAAATAATCTCTTTATTTTAATACCATTTACAATGTGTTATTGTTTGCCTTTATTTTAAGTTATTTTAATTCAGAAGTCCCACGTAAAGTCTGACAGCAAATGTAAAGCTTTAAAGGGCTCCTCTTTTGTCGCTGGCATGATGACCTCTGTTTGGGATGTGTAATGAATGATGTTTGACATCCAGCTGTTACCACATCCCAAACTGTGGTCTTTAGTTAGGTATAAATAAATAAACACTGTTGAATGATTGTTGGGTTGCTGTAACGTTAACGTATGGGACACCCATCCAGTTTATCAGAATTGTGGTCTGTTAGCAGGATTTGAGAGACACGTACTAATAAATCATTTCGGACGGCTCACCAGGACCGTGAAGATTAGTTCAAGCGTCTTTCACGTTCAGACGTTTGAAAATTGCGAGAAAACGGTTCATACTTGGGCATTGCTGTTCTCTGTTCTTCTCTTTGCAAATGTGGGCCAGTGTTTTGGGTTTCCAGGTTCAGCGGCAGATGGGAGTGTGAAGAAACAGTCAGTCAGCAGAGCGCGAGGTGACCTTTTCCGCAGCGTAGAGGTGGCATCACTCTGACAGTGTGACGGAGGCAGCCAGACCCTCGCTGTAATAGATGGGCAATCTCAAGGTTAGCATCTCTCTTGCCCGAACTCTTCATCTCTGCACCTATCCTTGCTGCAGATTCCCTACTCACGGCCCGTTATTGCTCAACTTCCTGCCTAACAAATTCTAATACTTTCAAACACTCTAATTAATCCCACCCGCATCTTTTATTTCTCTGTCGGCGCTCTTTGGCTGCATTGCATTGCTGCCCATCACTTTGCACTATGGTGAAAAATATCTCAATGTTGCATCCTCGCTCGCTCGCTCACACACTTTACTTGTGAGAAAGAGCAAACAATACATTCCTGACAAACACTGCAGCTCCTTCATCCATTACTGTAAGTCAGCATCTCAGAGTTGGCTCAGACCACAGCATGATGCTGTCACAGCAAAGGCAGTGCAACAGTGATCAAAATCAACACAGGCTCAAGCGACGACAGATCTGGTGACATTCGGAGAGTCTCCTCTGACATGAATGCAGATGGACTTAACTGTTGAACCTGAACTAGCAAAACAGAGCAGGTAGGGAAACACTGCAGGTGACTGAACAGCCCTACAGCTCCATTACCGCAGAGCTCGTGGTTACAACAAGTGCGGCACGCTGAACTGTGTGATATTGTATAAGACAAGATGATTGCTGGCATCGAAGAAGCTCGTCTGAATTCTTGAGGGTACTGCCGAAACAGAATAAGTGTTGTTCCATTGGCCGGGAAAGTGTTAGACTGGGATGTGCAGGCTTGTATCGGTCTCACTGGGAACTAAAAACAAGGCTCTGGCCAGCAGAGATATAAGAATGAGCAAAAAATGTGACATCAGCTCTGCCCGGTGATTCAAATATCTCTCGACAGCAATTTTATAGCTAATTTGAGCCTATCCAGAACTGCAGATCATACAATCAATGTTTATATATTCTAAAAGCCCATTTAAGTCTTACGGAAACCTTTTGTACTGATTGTTCCGCCAATGGGAATAACGACCCTGTCTACTGATGAGATTCTAGTTGGATTCCCCTTAGCTCCATCCTAAGAACTTGCCTCCTAATTGAGTCGTCATTGATTTGAAAGCATGAAAAGTCACAGGATACGTTGATGGCTTATTTGCCTAATAAGCAAATGTCATATTTTCTTTGAATAAATCTGAGGAGCCAGAAGGAACCATGTTCTGGGACATTATAATAATTTCTGTGTACACTACTGGTGGAGTGAGAAAAGATCCTTTAAAATCATCTTCTTCCAAATGTTACATTTATCAAAGTTGTTTCTGAGCCTTATTTGGATGTGATGGATTTCAACAGATGAGTTGTTTTCTGGAAGTATTTGCAACAGCACAACAATTCAGTTAATTTTCACATCAGCATACCTTGATTACACCATTAAGATATTGCACTAGTGAGACCTATGCAGTTCTAGTGATGCACCGCACAACAATGCAACTGCAGGAGGACTCGGAGAAGACTGCACTCTTGACAAGCCACATTTCCCACTCATCCATCATGCATAGCAAACAGACATTCATTACAAAGTTTGCAGATCTGCGCTGTTTTCACCCTCTCTGTTTTGTGCTAATATCCCTCCCGGTTTTCGGAATAGTACAGCATGACTGAATATTAGTTATTCTCCTCTCTTCGGCGGATGGAAAGATGCTGAACAGCAGTAAAAAAGAGGCAGTGCATTAATTAAATGCAGCAATTTGCTTTCCTTCCTTTTGTTGCGGGGACAGCAGTGCTAAGATTGATGAAGCCGAGACTAATACATGAGAACCCACTATATCTATATCTATGGCTAATTGAGATGGAACATCCATTAGGTAGGCAATATGTATTAAGATGTCAGCTTTTGTATTATTTTGTTCCTTAGCTTACTGTACGGACAAGTGTACGAGCTTGTGTGCGTACCGGTCTACGGCTGTTACCGAGCTTTAGCCGATTCTCCAGCGATAGCATTAACAATTGAGCAAATGTCATGTTCCTTGGCACGCATGGATCTTCGTTAGCTGCTAAACGCTTGCTTGTTTCGGAGCTGCGTTTAATGGCAGAGGAGAAAATTATTCATTACATTAATTGGAAAGCTTTCTGTTATTAATTAATACGCGGTGCCCTGAGGTGCGACGTAAACCATTAGCTCTTACGCTGGCTCATCTCTAAAGCTCACATCGCAGCGCAAGGGCAGCTCTCTGATGGCCACAGACAAATTCTTTCCAAATTTACTGGAAGCATCCTCACCTCAGGGCAAGAATAGTTCACGGGAATGTATGCAGCCAAGCTTGCCAGCAACTTCTGGGTCAAGCTCAGCACAGGAGCTCACAGACCGCAAACAGCGCTCATCTCAGTTCGGCACCTTAACGTCGAGGAGCCGGCCCGTGCTCGTTTCTCTCGAAGCTCCTGTCTCGGTCTGATAGCACCCATCCCAAACTAAGAACAAAACTAACCAACGAATCAATAAACCGCTGGTTAGCAGCTGAATACTAAGCTTTGGCAAAATAGCTCCAGGCCTCCACTAAAGAAAACATTTTACAGAGGAAAAAAATATATGTATTAATAAACCTTGGAAGACATAAGAGTACTTCTTGGCCAAGGACCGAGCTGAAGAATTTCTTTAATATGATCAAAACAAGTTGAGCCAGTTGCGTGACGATGCAGGTCTATCTCTGGTTCTCTCCCCAATGTTCCCTCAGCTCAGGCCCGTCTCAACTCTGCCCTCAGCTGTGCTGGGATCTGGATGCAAAGGCAGAGCTCCAATAGCCACAATATAATTGATGCAGACAGACTTAGTTAAGATGTCACTTTGAGACATCCATAGCAAGCCAAAGTGGCAGCCAGCAATCGGGATCCGATAGCCTGGCACTGCGAAATTAACTGGACAAATTGGTGGTTCTAAAAAGGTCAGGTCCACTAAGAGGATGGGAGAGCTTGACCAAGGTTCTCAGTCCACCCCGCACCTCTCACTCCTAGTAGCCCCGTGTCATATTGTAATTGCTGCTCCTCATGGACGATGACACCATAAGGAGCCTGATCTGCCAGCGTGACCAGCGCTCTGACAGACTGAACAACGTCAGGATCTCCGAGCCCATTGGAGACAAGCACCTCCTCCCACATTAACCTCGCGGCCTCGTCGTACAGCTCGCCATTTTATCCGAGAGGGCTGTTCGAGACAGTAAAGGTGACAGGGTCGGCGTTTTGGTCCTTGGAGAATCTTTTTCCAGGTGTCCGTGGCTTTAAATTAGCAGCTAGGATGGAGTCGGGAAAGCGGGTTTTCTTCCAGGCGTCTTCATTACTCCAAAAAACATTTTACAGCTGAATATCTGAATGAATCAAAAGGAAATGGAACTGCAGAGTTTTCTAAAAAGGATGCGGAAAAGGATGATCAATTCTCCTTAAATTGTTATAAGATTACAGAACATTCCCTATCCTGACTTTTTTCTTACTGTGTTTATCTTCTGCTTACAGCGAAATTGAAAAATCAATTCCTTTACAATATCAGCGGTAATCAATAAAAATAATCAAAACTTACTGAAATAGTCTGTTTAATAGTTCTTCGTGTAATAAAATGTTATATTGCCAAAGCTGATAAAACACAGAGACATATACAATTAAGTTTCAATTAAGTTTGCAGAAGCCTGAAATGCGTATTTTAAAGGTATCTAGTATTTTCTGTTATAATGGAGAGTTCCTATTGTTTTACTGCAGTGTGCTACAAAAAATGTACTGTACTGTGAAGGGGCAGCAGGGCAGCTCACGGGTCCTAAGCTGCGTATTCAGGAGTAGGTTGAAATCCAGCTCACCGTGTGTATTTTGCAGTTCTCTCAATTGTTGCAATTCAAACACATTTATGGAAGAAGGCAATGACACCCCATTTCCGTACCATGAAAACCACGCAAGATGTCACCGTAAGCGAAAGGGCACTAACCCTACCTACGCTGTCAAAAAAAATTAGACATATTCTCAATGTGTTTATTTTCAGTTCTTAAGTAATTTAAGGAAATTATTACATCATTGGGGGGTGTGGTGGCGCAGTGGGTTAGACCACAGTCCTGTTCTCCGGTGGGTCTGGGGTTCGAGTCCCGCTTGGGGTGCCTTGCGACGGACTGGCGTCCCGTCCTGGGTGTGTCCCCTCCCCCTCCAGCCTTATGCCCTGTGTTGCAGGGTTGGCTCCAGTTCCCCGTGACCCCATATGGGACAAGCGGTTCTAAAAATGTGTGTGTATTACATCATTATCAGCACACAATATTCTCATCAAACTGACAAAAATGACCAAACACAAAGAAATACAAGCAAAACCTACTCCATGAAAACTAAACAGGGTCGTAACAGGAATCAAAGAAGGAATTTTTCTTTCCTCTGAATCATTTCGTAGTTAAAATGCGACTTTTCATTTATGTCTCAGTACTATTGAAGAACCAATATGTTTGGCGGAAAAAAAACAAATGTTTATTCTGGGTTTCTAATTTGCATTTATAAATTTGTTCTTTTTTTTCTTTGTTTCGTTATTTTTTTAAGTAATAAAGATAACTTCCACACCCTCTACTCTCTCCTGATGCTTAACGAGATTTCTTATATGTCGCACTGCAGTGTCTGTTGGGAAACGGCGCTTTTTAAAGATGATTACTCTGAACATGGTGCATATTGAAAATATTTAAGGTAAACCCAGACAAATGTTCTGGATATTGGCTCGGAGTGTCCAACATAACCCAGCGTCACTTTCCATTTTCCTCAAGGCAAGGCATTATTCAGTGATGAATTCTTCTCGTTGGAATGGAGGAAGTTTCACCTTGAGCGGCAAATGAAGATGAGAGGATGGGGAAAGGTGGGGGGGGGGTGGTGGTGGTGGTGGTGAAGGGCACAGCCGCTTGACGGAGAGGTGTTTACCCAACCACGGGCAGCTGCCACTGCACAACATAAATACAGTGATGGCTCATAAACGCTTCGCTTAGATGTATGTTTGCGTATCGAGGGCCTGCTGTGCCTGAGTAATTAAAAGAAAATCTAAGAAGAGAAATGTGCCACTGTCTCATGGAGGGAAAACAGCTGAACAGGATCTCCAGCCAAAATGGATTGCAGGTAATTTTCAATAAGGTGCTTAAGGACGATTCCTAATCAGAGCCTTAATTACAAACCCCAGTCATTAAAGGAAGATAATTCAACGAAACACGCCACTTCTCCGAGAGGGCATCTCTGCACACGCAGCACTTCAGACCAGCAACCTTCGGCCGATTAGGAGGCGAAGCGTTTCTCCGTGTGCCCAGTCAGGCCGGCCGGCCGACCCCTCCGCGTTCTAATGGGCTTTCCTACTTTCTAGCCGATTCGCATTCGAGCCAATACGCAGCCGTGGCGTTCGCCTTGTGGTGCCAGACAGCTCCTCAGTTCTATAGCTTGGTCGAGACGGAGGAAAATGCACCGAACGGCCGGGCGGAGGCTTTCCCGATGTCTCGCCAGCTGGGAGCGGACAAATCGAAAAAAAATTATTTACTGATATTCCGCCTGTTTTGTCCCGGTCTTTGTGCGTGCCTGTTTGTGTGTCTGTGTGCGTCTCATTTTTTTCTGTCTATGTACAGATATATAGTGGCGTTTGGTTAATAATCCCCTGACCGTTTCATTACAGTAATCAAACTGGAATCGGCGGCGATGGCAGGATGAGTTAGAGCTCAAGGCCTCGGCTCATTAACTTCCTGCGACCGCTGCGGATCGCTCTGGGACAAATTGGAATTGCCTTCGCGCTCCGTGGCTCTGGCAGCGCTGCTCCGCTGAAGAGAGATAGCCCTTTTGTATCGTCTCGCCAGCGGCCCCGCCGAATCCTCCGGCGCTCTCCAGGAGGGGAAGCTGGTCGGCCGAGCCCCGCGCGTTGGGCTCCGAGAGCAGAGCGTGAGGAAAGCCGAGCGGTAAAACACTTTACCGGCATCGAATCCTTTTCTTATTTTCTCTCCCTGCTCTTTACACTCATCCCCCAGTTCATGGGAAGCCTAGTGATGGCTCACACCCAGGACTGTTCTGCAGCCCTCAGAGCGATGCAACACTTTGAAACTCCCATTTCTTTCATAACTCCCTCCAGCCCTGGTCATCTCAGACCTCATCAGGTCTCTGTAGGATACCGATGGAGTTATGGCCGCCAGTTTCCCCTCACAGCAATAAAAGGTTGACTCGGACTGCTTCCAAATGAATTCCGCAGAAGAAACCAACTTTTTAAGTGAGCTACTTCATCCAGCCCTCCCTCCACGCCTGTCTGACTCTCTATGGGTGTCTGAATGCCTTGAGAAGAAACAATATGCTTCTGCAACATCTTCCGTTCATACTGAGTGATCGTAGTAATTTGGGGCGTCCTTTTACTGACAGCGATAGGTTATCAATATTTTGTTTCTCTCGCTCACCTGGTCACCGAGATCTATTCGGTGCAGCGGCAAATGAAGACGCATCTGAAAGAAAAACGGGAAGGTCTGACATTTTAAGGCGTCAGTCCTGATTTATCGTAGTGGAACTGAAGATAGGAAATTGACTTCATTGGGTCAGAATACATCTCAAAACACAAAACAAATTAATAATAAGCACCTACACAGGCAGCACAGTGTTACAAAGGCTTTTAACTGGCTGTATTTTTTCCACCAACACCCAACATTAACTGATTTAGCTGGTAATAAACTAACCTGTTGCACCAAGAGGGATACCTAAGGCTGGTAAATCGGCCAACTCTGCTGTTCTGAGGACGCAAAGTGGGAGAGATGTTTCATGACCACTGACTGAACCCAGGAAGCCCACGCACCTGTATGTTTGTAGTACGTTTGTTTCTAAATTTATGAGATGGAACAATGAATCTTCTGAGTGACAGAGCTCCAGCCATCCTAAGAATGGTGATAATGACCCTTCTTCCATCCTTCGAACCCCCCTCCATCCACAATTCTCTCTCATCCTTCTCTCCTACAGTCTTCCTCTTATCTGAACTAATTATCTGCTCACAAACCTTATCATTAAATGTAATCATAATAAATAAAAGCCACAGTGGAGGTAGAAGAGTAAATAAATAAACAGATAGACAGATATAGCATGTGGTTGTTTTACTCTGGAGTCATTAAGAGAGCGTGGCTTCGCTATATAAGGCATAAGATGATGGCACCATAACGCCAAATGACAATTTCCCTGGTTTTATGCTATTTTTTCATTCAATAACAATTATTTTCTCCATCTCTGATAGTAATTATAGTTTGTAATCATGTCGACACTCGCCAACGTCCACGTCACCGAGTGGCTTTACTCGGTGCAGTCCCAAATTTCACTTTGCTGACCCCAAGGAAGAGAGGAGGAGGACCTTATATACTATGCTTGGTGCTGCTATTAGTATCTGACCACAATACTAATTATAATAGATTTCGTGTTACTGAGAAAAAAATGGAGTTTGCTTATTGTGAAAGAGCAATCAGCTGTCATAGTTCCGAGAGAAAAATCTAAAAGAATACGTCATACTATTTTCAACCCATACTCAGCTTGAGACCAAGAACACTGTTAGAATTAAAATATTTTATATTGTTTTTGTGTTTCCTCAGTGACGCTACGGTCGATTATAATACCCTGATGAGCAATTCTGAAACTCAGAAAGAAAAGCTACAAAAAACTTTTGTTGGAGAATGCAATAATATATGGCCGAGGTGCAACCAAATTACAAAGTGGAGCCGGGTTTTTTTTTTTTCTTTTTTTTATACTGTGGTTGGTTTGTTGGCCCAGTGGCTTTTTACCCAACTGTCAACTAGACTTCACTCTTCAAGCCTTGACACCAACAGAACTGTGATTAATGAGGTGACTAATTACTTTATTGATCCATTTATAAATTAAGGGGTCCCTATTAGAGAGGCATGACATTGAAATGGAAAGTTTAACAGTATCTGAAACTCACAAATACTTTTACTCTGCAAGTTTGCTAAGAAATTTACTGTCTTACAGCATTTTCTCTATTATATTTATTAATTTATCGGACACTTTTCTCTCAGAGTAATATAAAGTGCATTTTGCAACAGATGAAGACCTTTACATGTGGAACCCTGACAGCAGAAGCACAATTTTTGTCAGTACACAATACATGAGTCAATACATACAAAATTCAGTAATACAAGAATTATGAAGCTGACTGAAAGAATGATGTGTTGCAGATTTAAGGTGTTAAAAAATCGGAACAAAATGACTTCTGAGACCCTCTTTGAGTGCTGGAAAGGATTCAGCAGGCCTGAGGGAGAGAGGGATCTCACTGAACCACACCGGGACTTGAACCGAGAACCTTCGGGCTTTTGATTTTTGACCTCTTGTGCGTGGGACCATGTAGTGGAGCTTACTGACCAGGTCTTGAAGCTACTGGGAGAGGGTCTTTTGATGGGCTTGAGGGGCATAACCAGAGTCCTGAAGTCATACTAAGATTAAGGTATATTTGCACTGCAAGCTTTTATCCTGCCACTATACAGTAAAGATTATTCAAGAAAGACAAAATAATAGGAGCAAAGGCTTAATAAACTACCAAGCAGAGTATTGTCCCATTTAATGTTGACTAGTCTTTGTGTTAATTTAAGAAAGAACAATAGGATACAATTAGCTGGCACCCCGTGAAGGGTGTACCCCCTCCTCTGCCTTGCGCCCAATGCTTCTGAGACGGACTCTGCTTCACCGTGATCCTGCTCAGGACAAGTGCTTATTGAAACTGGATGGATGGAAAACAGGATACAAGTTGCTTTCCTAATCTTCTGGGAAAAGAAAAGTCAGCTTGGAATCAGCATTCATTTTAAAAAGTTTTCTTTCAGGTGATGAAGAAATCATGTCAAGAACACGTAAAACAGAGTGAGAATGGCATTATTATGTTGCGATTTTCTCCACCCCACCCATTTAGCCCAGATTTGTGTTGAGTGCTATACACTGGAGCAAGCAAGGTGACCCCGCTCTGGTGAAATTTGTTTAGTGTCAGGAAGCAGCTGTAATGATGGCCTCTGGACACCGCATGAGAGTGGTAAGGTACCGTTAGCAGCAGAGGAGGCAGAGGGGAAGAGGGAGAAGGATGGCTCTAATACACCATTAAATTTAAGACACATCTACGCGTGTGCATTGTCAACGTCGGCTTTACGGTGATGGCACTACAGTTTTTTCCACGATGCCCACCGGAATCCGAATTTCCAGGGAACAGAAAGTGAGAGAGAGAGAGAGAGAGAGAGAGAGAGAGAGAATGTGGAGGGGAGAGGGGCGGAGGTGGTGGCGGCGGGTAAACTCATTTCTGTCCGTTATTAGGATGTGAATGGCGATGTTGGGGCCTCTTCATTTTGCAGCTCTCATTGCTCATTTCAAGGGCGCACCAGCGCTCAGAGCACATTGGGCTCCATTGTCGAGGCCGGCCGCCTGATGCATTTATATCTCCTGATTACTGTGAACCACCAGAGATAAGATCCCAGGGATGGAAAGGGCTTGAGTGACAGAGCAGCGCGAGACTAAGTCTGCGGTCACCGGCCTGTTAACGCACGCTGGGAGCAGGCAAAGTATATAGGGGGGGACATACGTTTAACAAAACTGTCATCACATGCAGTGATTTACATTTACCCTTTCCGCCCGGGTGGAAGAAAGTGCCTCAAATAAAGAAGTATGTACCGCCAACAAGCAAACCATGCGAAGAGCAGAACGCAGTGGTTCGCTTAATTAGAGCAAACCTCAAAGTGGCCCATGAATGGAGGATGCGCTGCTGAGCGGCACAGGGATGCGGGGGGGGTGAGCCGGAGGCCGCCGAGTCACGGCCTCACAGAGCGCGGCGCCGGGGCAATCGGCAGAGCGAGGGCGCGCCCGTACACGCGCAAGGCCCCGTGCCCCTTCGCGCAGACACGAGCCCGTGACCGTGCCCGCGAGTTTATTAGGGTCTGGTCAAACTCGCTCGCCTCCAGCTTTTAATTAGCTTTGCGAAATCAAAGATGCGGAGCTGCTCTCCTTCTCGTTCCATTATCACACAACGGAATATTCTTATTACAGCAGGCCGGTACTTCAAAGGCAGCGCTCACACTGAAATTTGCCTCCGTTAACGTTCTGGTCATTTTTAGCCCGCTCGATTTTGTATTTGTTTTCGGCGGGAAAATGATTTTGTGGAAGAAAATGTAAAAATTATGTTTTCCTATAATTCGCACAATGTACATGCCTATCTAACACAAGTCTGCACGATGAGTGAGTCGGCACAAGCGCCGGACGTTAAAATAAACGCTTATTATTACTTGCCTGCAATAAGTCGCACTGCTCACTGCTGACCTGTACAAGAGAGCAAAAGCAACTGCGCACGTTCCTTCGAGGTTCTATGTTCTAATCTCGGGGGGGTGGTGATGAAGAGCAATTAATGCAAACTTTTAGTTACAGATTCACCTTAAATAGTAGGCAATAAAGCGTACGGAGAGGCAAGATATGACCGTGCAATAAAGCCTCCGTACGCTGCTGTGGGCTGAAGGGAGTAGGTTATATTTTAAGGGTTTTTTTTTTTTTTTTAATTAGGGAAAATATCACTATTGACAGACTTTGCATATTCATTACACTGCACTGTCAGGAGGTCCCAAAGTACAGAGGAGTGCGAAGAACTGCAGAGCGAGCAGGTGTGCTTGTGCGTACACATTATTGGCCTTTGTGCGCACATACGACCTGTTAAGTATCTGCCTTTTCCCACGCATTTACCACGTGTGTAACGGGAACGCGTCTATTTACGGGGCGCATACCGAACGCACATGTTACCGCACCATCTGGGCTGTTGTCTCGTGCGCGAACTCTCCTCCGAAGCCCCGTCGCCGTGACTGTACACATTATTCTGCCACAGCTCCCGTGAGGCAGGCGGCTTTTCAGACGCGTGAAGCTCTGATTTACAGCGAGAGCCCGCCACCTTCTGTTTGACAGAGCCCGGGAGGATTCCTTTTCATTCATTATTTCCTGTCAGGGCGTCTCACCGGATGCTGACCATGTGTTCAGACCCTTAACCTACGTTACGAAGGAAAGCATTCAGATCATAGAGGGGGGCAAGTCCACTGGGAGGTCAACTGTCTCGTGGTTGCCCACTCAGCCCTTTTAAAATGCATGTTTAATAGCAACTGACTCCTGTCCTGCCAGCACCAGGTGATGCCTTTGCGTTTCATATTAACCCCCCCCCCGACACACTTGTCTGGCCCGTTGCTTGGTATTTCTCACTTACCTGGTGTCACCTTTTGGGATGAGGGGGGAATCTGATGCGATTTATCCCGGGCTGGAGTGAACCATGTAGCACAAAGAGAAGGTCAGAGCTGTATAAACACCACTGGAGTCAGAGAGGAAACAGATTCACAAATGCTGAGCAATTCAGAGCATCCAGGCTCAGTTTAATCAATCTGCGACTCTTATCCAGCTGTAACTTGCGATAAATAAATGTAAAAGTAACCGTCGCCGCAGCTGGGTTCCGGGTGATGTCAAGTCAGTGGATTTCAGGTAAAGCTTCCAGCTGACACATCCGTAGCGCTGCGCTGTTGGAACTCGTGAGGGTCTCCGAGGATCCAAGGACGACAGTGTGGGAAACGTGTGTAAATGTGTGTGATGTGGAAAGCAGCTGCACTTCTGAGCAGGCTTTTGTCAGCCTTCACAATGCTGGCCTGGCAGATTTGTGTTTGAAAGCATGCAACATGGCCTCTTTGTTCTGCTTTACTCAGGATATATGAGTTCGTCGAGTTCGTACCGGTGTTGAGGAATTCCTTAACCATTCACTGAAAAGAGTTGAACAGTAGAGTCAAAACTCGCCTTACTGCACACGCAGGTCACGGGCGTCCACGCAATCCCTCAGGCCACTCAAAGTAATTCTGTTCGAATTATTACACAACCAAAAAACATCAAATGATGAGCTCAGACAAAATTTCTCCAGGTCTTGGCAGTCGAGTAACACTATTAG
This sequence comes from Scleropages formosus, assembly GCF_900964775.1. NCBI lineage: Eukaryota > Metazoa > Chordata > Actinopteri > Osteoglossiformes > Osteoglossidae > Scleropages > Scleropages formosus. The sequence goes on from NC_041827.1 coordinate 15,574,384, forward strand.
TGGATTATATGTAAATTTTAATCGGTGGATGGAGTTTGACTGCACACCAGAACCCAGGATTTAGCCCGGAATCCAGCTTCTTGTCTTTAATATCCACACGCTATCTAAGGAACTGTCTATAAGGCGCTATCTACATGCAGAACTCTGCAACCACCCTGCTTCTTCCTCCCTGCTCCTCTCGTCACGCACCGTCTAAGGGTACCAGGTCTCCGAGCGGGATCCTCCACCCCTCTGCTTATGGACCCTCATGAATGCTCACAGGCCACCTGGAGCTAAAGGCCAGGTGACAGCACTGCACAACACTGTTGATGGATTGGCCAAGCATCACTGAAGGTGTGGGGAGGCTCTCAGGCACATGGAGGAGATCTCTTAGGTGAGACAAAAATGGATAATCTCTGACAACAAGACAAGGGCAGCTGCTGGAGAGGCATTCCCATCGGGCAGCGAACTCAACAGTGCTTATTCGATCAAGAGTAGGACACGTACAGAGGAGTGGACGGCCTCGGTCACACACTCCCGGCTGAAAACGGCAACGCTAAGCCTTGTTTGTTTGGTGTCCAAGGAATAGTGCTACGTCAATGCAGCAGTTTAGAGAGATAAAAAATGAGCTCTATTGTTTGTATTAGGGAATGTTATATTTTCAGATTCATTTTAGACATCTTCAAGGTTTATTCTTAGAATATTTACATATCTTCAGTGTACAAGAGACTATATTTGGCACTGGTTTTTTTTTTTTTTTTTCCCCCCCACATAGCATTTTAATAAAAATTATTCTTAAAAAAATCAAAATTTGCTCCCGAATTTGCTCCTAATCCCCCCCCCCCCCCCAAAAGAAAAGTGCTTACTCGTTATCGACATTACCGTACACGGGCTCATGTTTCTGCAAACTCCTCATTTTCACCACCCATCTGTTCTTTTTATGTTTCCCTCTACAGATAACAGAGTATCTGCGCAATTATTTGCTCCGAAAGGGGGATCAATATAGCTAATATAAAAGGTTAAAGAACACGGTGGTGATATCCCACTTTCATTAGCATAATGTGCTTTGAATGGAGGAGCCGCTGTGAGAGAGATTGAACGCGACAGTCAGGGAGGGGAAAGGGTCGGCAGAAAGCGGATTTTGACTATGGCAGCAGACAACAGCATTCCTTCCCTCCCCCCTTTTGTGTTCCACACTGAAGCAACAGTGTGTGTCCGGCCCATCTGCTGCGGACAGCAAAGCAGCTTCACGCAAAACAACCAGAATCAAACTGCGATGTGAGACGGCGAGCTCTCGCGCTGACAGAATCGACAGTCGGGGACGGATGCAGCGCTAGACCCCCAACGCTCCAGTTGCCGGGAGACTGGAGGACAGAGGGGCGGAGCCACAAAAGTTCTCACCGTGGCATAGTGACAGGGACAGGGGCATGGACTGATGGAAACCAAGATAGAGCAGACCGGCAATGGGAAAACCGGCTGCTTTTAAGCTTTTAAAAAAAGGCAGGCTGGTAAAAGCAGTACTTTCAGCTCACCTGTCCCTCCCCTATCCATCTGCAGATGCTGCGCATTCAGATGGAGTCAAGGTGATCCAGAGTAATGCAAGAAAACACAGGGCATAGGGCTCGGTGCAACCAGGGTATCTTCAGTCCATCACAGTTCGGTCACCGATACCACACACATACAGGTGCCCCTCTACTTATGTAAACTTCACTTACATTAAATCCATATTTACTACCGAATGCATCTCCTCTCCTTACCGTGGAGCTTTTTCCGCATATTTTTTACCCAATTCATTATTCACAATGCCTGGTGGAAAGCGTGCACTTGAAGGAAAACGAGAACTGTCTCGCAAGCGTACAGCAATCGATTTGGAGATGAAATTGGAAATAATAAGCAAGTATGAAGGTGGACAAAGATTGCTGTCTATAGCACAGAGCACAGGAACCAGGTTTAGCCGTATAGACAAAAAATACGATAGCGAACGATGCTGCACGTACGAAGGAGAATGTGATGATGTGGAATGGTGGGGGGAGGGAAATCTGACATATGTAACTTGTGACTTACGTAAGGGGTTGAAGAACGGTCTATTTGCGCAAGTCGAGGGGTGTCTGTACAGTCTTACATTAATTTACCTGAGCAGCACATCTGGAAAAAAAAGATCAATTAATGCAAACTGGAGATGAAGAAAGCCAAGAAAACAAGGGACTAAAATGAAGACTCTGGGACTCGACCCAAACTCTTGGCCCGGGACGTTTGGGTCGGCGGGGCATGCGGCGCAAAGGAGAACATCTTACACGCAGCTTCCGATCCGCACTTAAATGAAAGACGAGTGTTACAGAAAGTCAAAAGAAATTAGCGATTAAGTATTGCGCAATATTTATTGTATTGGAACTACGTGACATTTCAGTTTTACGTCGATAAAATGCTCACGCATCACCCGAAGACAGTTCCGGAACGCTCTAGATCAGCGCCGTATCCAGAATGGCACGTTACTGCTCATGAACGCAAGATTGATGAGCTCTGTGTTAAAAACACTTACAGAGTGCGTGCTGGCCTGGAAGGACGTAGATGACTGTCCACCTAGCCGTGCGGGGCTCAACTTACACACGCAGACGAGCAGACTGCGTGGTTAAAAAAAGATCATGCTGCTAATTACCAACAGAGCCAAGGGTTGTTAGGAGATGTAAGTAATTACAAGTGCAAGGATTTAACTTTTAATTGAAATGGATTACTACTCAAGGGGCTGCCTTTGCAACACGATACACGCAACAAGCTCGCTCAGCTGTGCAAACAAGTAAGGGATGTCACAACACAAATAAAAATTAATGTCTTCCTCTTTCTCCAACCGGTGAAACTTACGTTTGCATTTACACTTATTCGTTCGGCAGAAAGCCTCCTCCAAAGCGATACGCAACTCAACATTTATGAGAGCGCGGTCAACAGACAAAGAACGATGGAGAGAAACGCGCAATGATCAAAGCGCAGCTCGTACGTTCGACACCTCCGTTTTCCTGGTAAATTTTACTCGGGTAGCTGCAGAAAGGAATGAGATTCCAGTCACAAATACGAAGGTCATCATAGCAGATGGTGTTCTATAAATTACGGGGATGTCAAGAGATGAGAGACGCAAGTACCGAGGAGATGGGTTATGAGACCCCCCATGAACGCAAGAAGAGATTCAGCAGTTCTGAGGAAGAGAGGGAGTTTTTTTCCACCACAAAGCCATGAACCGATGGACTTTTGATTTTGGACACTTTGCCAGCGGGCCAAGAAAGCGAGCAGTCAGGGCTTAAGGAGTACAGCGCTATTCCTCACATGTATGGACTCATCAGGTCCTGGAAGTACATGGGTGCTGATTCTTTGACTGTCTTCTAAGTGATAAGCAGAGATTTAAACTTAAGAGAGGCAGCGACGGGAAGCCAGCGGAAAGAGATGAGGAGAGGAAATACACGGGAGCACTTTGGCAGATTAAACGCAAGTTGTACCCTGGCATTCTGGACCCGCCGCAGACACTGGAGGACATTTACATTTCTATTTATTCGTAAAAGACCAGACAGAAGGGACCTGCAGTAGTCCAGGAGAGATAACACCGGAGGCTAGAGCAGGATGAAGAGAGGGAGCTGTGTGAGGAACGACTGGATTCGACGAATCTTCTAGGGGAAGGGTCTGCAAAACTGGGTTATGGCTTAAAATGCTGCGAGAAGCAGAGCCACGACTTAACTGTCTCGACCGGCACAGAAGACGAGATGAGAAAGTTGTCCAGCTTGTTGGAGAGCTGGCAACCGAAAGGTACATCGGCAAGAACGCGGCGTTTCGGTTTCACTGCAACACCAGTACTGAGAGATGTTGGAGACCACTTAGTCCTGTGTCTACACTCTCCAGCCAGCCTCTTCTCTGTGCACCAGTGCGGAGCACCGCATGTACTCATCCACAGTACATTTACTTCATTTTTTCACTAGAGGAACACGCACACCTTCTCAACAATTCAGTTCGCCTTCGCAGATACGGCTTGAATGCTAAACGGAGAAAGGGCGGATACCAGAGTAGGGAACAGGAATAACTAGCGCGACTGCGATCTGCCAGCGGGAGACTGCTCCACGGTACCTCGTCCGCTCACCTTACCAGCCACAGCGGGAGGAGATGGGCAAGGGGGGGGGGGGGGGGGGTGGGTGGTGGTCAGGATCCAGAATGTGACGATGCAGAGAGCGAGCAGATACGCGTTGCGAGCGTGGCGCGGACGCTCGGCACGATCTCACCCCCCCCCAAAAAAAACCCCACAGCTGCCACGGGGACTCTGACTGATCTTCAGCCGCGTGGAACAGACGATCAGGACGGAGGAGGGAGGGCTGCTGGGGGAAAGAATTAGGAGAATTAATGCGGAGAAAGGAGCCTGACAATAGATACCATCCATTGAGAAGCGAAGCCCCGCAGGTCGCACATTAGGAGCCAGGAAGAGGCAATCACCATTTTGTCAGTGTGATGGCCCCCTCCCTCCCTCCCTCCCTCCCATCAAGACTGTGTCCCCACACACACGGCACTCCCTGAGCTCCACTTCCAGGAGAAGAGGCATTTTAGTGTACCACAGCCTAAGTGGTCTCCACATCATTGAGCGCTGATGACGTGGTGCGGGCACATAAGTGTCATCCCAGCGTGGGGCTGCGGCACACAGATTACACGGGGGGGGCTGCGAAGAGCCAGGCGGACGCGGTACTACAACGCAGCTGGTTACCGGGAACGTCCGTCTGTCTCTCCCTCTTCTGAGCACCGTTCACTCTTTCTTTAAGCTAAATAATCCTGACACTGCCCACCCGCTCCCACGTCCTAAACTCGCGCGCACTCATACATCTCGCCTCTGGGATATCCTGCATTATGAGACAATTATCCCCTTAATTGACACTTAATTAATCTAAAGTCAATTTAACCTTGCCCGTATAACCTTGAGATTTAAGGCAGTGACAGGCTAGGCAGGGATTCCAGCGGGGAGTCGAAAACACAGGGTGGTACTTCACCCTCTCGCGGGCAGCTCAAGACTACGGTAACTGCAGAGTAGGGTAAGATGCAACAGCCAGCTGCGTGGAGCTGCCAATGTAGCAGTGACCTGCGTTTCGCAGACGACGTGTACACAAAGTCACCGCCATGTCCTCTGAAACAGGCCTAAGTACGGCTAATTGAAAGGGTGCTTAACCTGTAGATGAAGTTCGGGGCATAACGCAGAGCAGATATGCAAAACACGCACGCACGCACGCTGGCTGAAGCCACTTGTCCCAAGCCGGGTCGTGGCAAACCGGAGCCCAACCCGGCAACACAAGGTGCAAGGCTGGAGAAGGAGGGGACACACCCAGGACGGGACGCCAGTCCATCGCAAGGCACCCCAAGCAGGGCTTGAACCCCAGACCCGCCGGAGAGCAGGACCCGGCCAAACCCGCAGCACCACCGCGCCCCTGCAGATATGCATATATTCATTAATAATAAAGGTCATAATAAAATCAGTAACGAATGAAGGTGACGTAACTTTGCCACCAATAACACCTGCGTGACTGAGACACCTGTGAAGTTTATTCCGGAGCATCAAAGCCACCGAAATGCTATGCTTCGTGGCGTTTAGAAAATAACCGTCAATGCTAACCTTCTGCAGTTCATTTAAAATGGATTAATGCATTAATTTAAAAAAAAAACTGAATTAATCAAACTGCAATGTTTTGAGCGTAGCAAAGGCCCGCAGTCATCATTGATCGCTACTGGTGAGTCTGTGCAAGAGGAACTAAACAAGAGAGGCAAAAGAGAGAAGAAAGTGTCCATATATCACTTCGGGTGCCTTTTTCAGCTAAGTTTTAATGTTAAAAAGTTGCCAGATGGCTCTGCAAACAGCCGTAATAAGCAAAACAGTTTGCGACCATCGCTAGGTCAAAATCACATTTCCTCTTCGTACCACCTATGACATAAATATACATGTGCTTTTTACTGTTCCATTGATGAATATACTTTTTTTTGTTTTTTTTTTTTTTTTTTTATCTGAAACTTTTCTACACTCTGCATTTGCAAGAGTATTTCAAATGATTTAGAATTGTATTGCAAAAATGAGATAACTTTGAACTCGGCAAAGTAAACTTTGGGACGCAGCGCTTGAGAACTCGCCGAAAACTGCCGGTCCACCCGACTAACTTGCATGTTGGCACAAACTACGGCACTTGTCGCGGGTTTTAAGATGTTTCTTGAGCATGGTTTGCAGCAATGTTACCAAGAGATATCAGAAGCAGACGATTCGCAGTGTACACAGTGTTCAGTGTAATTCATGTTGTGACGCCTGGATTGTGCGTTAAATGGAGACAAAGGGGCTTGAAACACGTCTCTCTCTCTCTCACACACACACACACACACACACACACACACACACACACACACACACACACACACACACACGTTGTCTGAAAACCACTTGTCCCAAGCGGGATCGCGGCGAGCCAGAGCCCAACCCGGCAACACAGGGAGCAAGGCCGAGGGGGGAGGGGACGCGCCCGGGACGGGACGCCAGTCCATCGCAAGGCACCCCAAGCGGGACTCGAGCCCCAGACCCGCCGGAGAGCGGGCCCCGGCCAAAGCCGCTGCGCCATCGCGCCCCCTTCTCGACGCATCTCTGTGAATCCAAATTCATCTGCAGACTTGCAATACGGAGCCTAAATAACATGAGCGCCGAGAGCAACTTCACTGCTTCAGATCCCGCCTGGTTCGTACATTTCGCTCAGTGGAGTTTTTCGGTTTCCGTCCGTTTCTTCACGACCAAAAGCACGCTCGTGAAGTCGCTCTCCTCTCAGCCGAAAACGTACGAAGCGCCCGCGTAGTAAATCGTAGAAATATTTCGACTTCCCGATGACATCGGCGCCCCGCCGCCTTCCCCTCCGCGCAAAAACAAACCTGCTGTTTTATTGCCAGGCGCTCCGGATTAATTTGTCGCCCGTTTGTGTTGCTTTGACAAGACGAAGTTCTCCCTTCACGCCCAGCTGAATCCTTGTGATTAAAGAGACGACAACCAAAACCATCTGCTTGTCACATTCATCTGTCATCGCGAAGCATTCGCCATCAGCAGCCCATCACTCAGGAGCACGGCACCCGTGACAGAGGGAGAGGCTTCGCCAGCCACCGCGCCACTTTCGGGGCAGAGGACAACGAGAGGGCTGCGGAGCCTTCGGAGATCCCCCCCCACCCCGGCGTATTTATATATGTGCGCGGACGTTCGCTTGCTTCGACGGACCGTCGGCGGCTTCCCCGGAACGCGCCTCTCCGGATCCAGCGACGCGCGGAGGCCGAGGAGGCGTCTGGGCCTCGAGTTATTTTGGTTTCGTAGTTACCGTGCGGTTTCTTCACACCGCCGCGGAAGAGCAAGTTCGCATCTCAACACGCTTATTTATTTCTCTTATATTTAGCAGGTGCCAATAACGGCCGGAACTCGCGATGTAGCCTCGCATCCAAGTAATGACTGCAGTTAGTCCAAAGATACACGAGGCGCCATGGGAGGTACGCCCCTCCAGCGATCGCTCCCGGGACCGCGTCTTCGGCCGTAAACCGAGCGCTCCGCGCGCGGCGGGGACTTACGGGAAGCGCTTACTTCGGGGGGCTACCCCTATTTTCTTCTCATTTCTGTCCAGGCGCGCTTCCAAACAGCCCGTTCTGCCTCTTCTCCGTCTTCTGACCTCCCCAGGTCCCCCGGCCGGCACTTACCAAATGCAAACCGCGAAGGAAAAAAATAAGAGAGGGAAAGAAATGGAGTCAGCAAGGAAGTCCTGGGAGATACGGGAGAATCCAGCGCTCATTCCTCATTCCCAGCCTCCCTGCAGCCTCAGCTGAGCTCCTCTCATCTTCATCGCTCCGACGTCTTCTCTCCTCGGCCCCGCGAAACGTCGATACGGTGCCTGACGTGATTGAGCCTCCGTGGCGGCGCGGAGCCCCAGATGAAACCGCCGGGTGGAGAACCACGTGAGTGATGAACCTGCGGCGGGACCCGAGCTCACCGCACCCGGGCCGGGCCGCGGCGTAGCCGCGTACCGCGCCATGCCGGAGAAGGTCCGTCTTCCAAAGGGTCATCTGAGCTCCCCCCTCCGCCGCAGACATGTGACACCGCAGATTTACCACCGTCTTCTGCCCAGGGGCTGCAGATCAAAACTGACAGTTTATTAACTCTGGAACAATACACAAAACGCACCATCATTAATAATACTGTTTTTCCCCTTCATCCCTGACAAGTGAACGGGATGTATAAGATGCATATCGCAAACATCATTCTGAATTTGCATAACGTAGGCACAAAAAAAATTAGAAACATGCAGAAGACCGAACTAAAATATCCCCGGAGGAGATGACACTTGAGGTGTCTACAGTACAGGGAATAGAGGGGGGGAAAAATAAAAACTGAACTATGGGTGACCCGAAGGCACGAGAAATCCATAACCATATGAACAAAAAGAGGATGTCGGTGATTTCATCTCACCGAAAGAACCACTGCCGTCGCTCGTTCGAAATTTGCTTTGCATCCGAAGACAATATAACACCATGAGTATTATTAGCGGGAAGCTACATCCCAGCAGGCGGGCCCACCTTCGTCTCTACTTGAGCGTAAAGGAGGGGTAGGTGTAGATGGGCGGCACGAGGAGCAGGTCGCCAGCGCACCGCCGGGTGTGAACGGGACTGCCGACGCAACCGCGGCCGGTCACGGGTGCACGCTTATATGACAAATACCTTGTCGCCGCGGCACAATATCAGCAATATATTGTCATTATCACAAGTGTGTCACCATGTAAAGGTCAGACGCTGTGAGTCATGGTGAGACCGAGCGCGCAGAAGCTTGCCTTGATGCTTTTCGGGGGGAAAAATGCGCCTCGCCGGCGAAGACGTTGCGTCCGCGACCACGAGTGAGTTTACAGCACAAGTCAAAAGTTTGAGTACAACCGCTCCAAACTCGACGTTTTTCAGAACTGACAACGGTTCCCGTCATGACCGCTTCTGCAAAGAGTTGGAAAGGGGGGGGGGGGGATTTTTACGTTTTCCATTTTAGACTCCTCAGAATAATCTTTGTGTTAATAACAGCTTTGTCATGTATAAATGCACACATGCGTATTATACACAGGACCCACAAACAAAACAACGTCGTGACAACAACACTGATTTAGCTGACACTTTAAAGTGACTTGATTGTTTAGAGACTTTCGACGGATTAACCACCTCCATAGTTGGGCAACTTTTCAGTATGAATGACTCGCTCAAGGAACCGCTGTCACGCGCACCTCGTCCGCACCTGCCTCTCCAAGGCGGCACGGGATGAAAGGACAAGGATTCCACGCCTGCTTGCGGAACCTCACTTGAGCACCCGCCACTCCCGCGCGTCCAACAACTCCTTTCTGTTCCAAGCTCCCGATCTCCTGGCTACCAACCTTCACTTTGCTTCGCCTCATCGTCTACGTCCCTTGGCTGCTCCAAGAAACCCTGAACACTCATTGCCCGACCCTCACCTGTCCCCGACCGCTGCTCCTCGGCTTCGTTCGTTAAGAAACGGAACCCGCGACTGGGTCCGACTCGCCTTCACCCCGACCTCCAGAAGGCAGGATCTGAACCCGGGAGCTTCGAACCCCGAGGCGGCGGCAGCTCCGAGGACTACGCCCCCTGGCGCCACGGTGAATAACAAAGGTGTCGAGCTTTGCAGTCACTGGACCACAGTTATAAAGGCTGCTAACAAGCGAGTGGGTAGGAGATCCACTTACCAGTAGGTGTGAGCTATTAAAGAGGTCTAAGAAAAAGCTCTTTAAAAAGTGACATCCAGTAGCAGCATGAAACAGCTGAGCTTGAAAGAGTCCAAATGGTACGTGCCCAGATAGCAGGTGCATCTGTCACAAAAACAGCACAGCTGTTTAATGTAGCCGTGGGAACGGCGTTGGAAATCAACTCGGCAGAACCGAGGGACGGCGTCCACGAGTCCAGCCTCGCTAGCAGAGAGAGACGACGACTCTTCAAGGTCCGGACATTCACCGAAAACTCGCACAGAACTACCACGAAATTTTCCACGGAGCCGCAGAGACGTTCGGGGAACAGGTCGGGTTCGGGGTCACCGCGCAAAAGGGCATGACGTTGGGGAGGATAAAAGCGTCCGCGAACGGTGGGAGAAATGTGGACAGGCGAGTCGTCTTTTACGCCGTTTCGCACGCTTTATGTTGCGGAGCAGCGTTGTCGCACACATTGGAGAAAGGACCGAAGCGTGGTTTCGTCAACGAGGGCGAATCCAGTGATTTCTACAGCCTCCCAATTCACCAGATTTAAAAGCGATTTCACCTTTATGTGCAAATCGTGGAGTGGAGAGGACATACTAGAGTCCCTCGCACAGATTCGACATATTTCTAGGTATAAAATACAGCACGTGAGAATGATGTAAACCAAAAGATGAGTTCAGGTTTATGAAATTGTCGAAGGTAAAACATTGGCGTGTCAACACGTTAATTTGATCGGATGTACGGCTGCGGGAATACAGAGAGAGACGTGTCCATGAGACAATATTTAGGGAACGCGCCCAGAGACGTACTCGCACGCTTGCTAGAGATACAACCTTTCTTTCCTGCAGCTGGGCCAGGCGGACGTTAAAAGAGGCCGGCAGGCTATCTTCACACGCACGTCGCTTGCACTCCGAGGGATCGTACGTTCATCGTTACTAATGTACGTATCTTTAAGAAAGCGGTGCTTAAAAACGGTTGCGTGTAAAGCGTTCCACTGCTGAACAGAGTAACTCAACCATGTCCCTCCGCTCAGCTCAGATACGTCACGCTGAGGTTGCGGTCCATCGGTGAAGAATGTGTTCAAGGTCCATTGACATTAAAGTGACATTACATGTATTTATTTAGCAGACACTTTTCTCAGACAACTCACATGGTTAATCCACCTACACCGATTCACCCATTTACATACCTGGATAATGTTACTGGAGCAGTTCAGGATAAGCACCTTGCTCAAAGGTACTAGAGCTGGAGGTGAGATTTGACTCGAACCGGTGACCTTTGGGTCCAAAGGCAGAAGCTCTAAGCACTACACTACCTGCTATCCCAGCCAGACGCATCTCAGAAAGAAGCTGCCTTTCCCAAATCAGTGGAAAACTACCCAACTTGGGCCAACGCAGTGATGATTCCCCCTCAACCACAGAGACAAGTTCCTTCTTTCTGTTATGAAGCTGTGATGCAGACCTTTGCTGACGTGATTTAGTTAACATGTTCCTGGGACACCGGTATGCAGAGTGCTGGAACCAAGTATCCCGCCATGCGACTCCCTGCAATACACATCACTTCTGGTGCACGCACACACACGCACTAAAACATTGACACGTGCTCTCGGTGTATTTTTGCACGTGTTCAAACTTTGCTGCTCAACGGAGGCCAGAGCGAACGGTGTTTCGGCTGCTCCAAAGCGCGCTCATTGTAATTCTTGAATGCCATTACAAGTTGTTGCCCCAGAGACGGCCTCTGCTAAGCAAACAGATAATGATGATGATCCCTCATCTTGTCACCTCCCCCCTCTCCCCGGGGCAGTCTCGGTGCAGGTGTGCAGCTCCCCTGGTCTAATTGCATCTTGTCCTGCGGCCTTCGCTCCAGCCCCGCCGTTCTCTCGACGGAGCTTAGTTAGCGCGTGTGACACGGACACACACGGGCACACGGGATGAGGGAGCCAGGCAGTCAGTCGCACACAACCCTGCGCCATGTCCCCTGTGGCTAAGAGTCATATCGGTCAGCGCCAACCATGACCGTGGTACCATACACCACTACCGCAGTTTACCACACTACCGTTACCCGACAGCAAGCTTACGTGCTTCTGCCGCACGAGCTCTGGAGTCCGGCACTCCGAGAACTATTAAACGTCTCTTTCCATCAAACGAAAATGCATGTTTAATATGCGACGGATGCGTTGGAAACAATAACCCAAAACCTTGTGAAAATGATGTTTTCATTACTTCGTATTTTTAACATATACATATGTCATTTTTTTTCTCCAGCAGAAAGTAAGGATTCATCTAACTTGTGCTTTGCAAACCATTACAAATCATACAAATGATGAAGATTAATAATCACATAAATCAGATTAAGATAATTGAATTCAGTTGCAGTGACAAATGGAAACCAATAAGGCTAGTTATTCTTCAACAATTACCCAAAGGATCATGTCAAGGTTTTAATTTTACGCTCCAGGAGCCCTAATACACACACGTGCTATGACACACACGGGGGTGAGGGGAGAGATACCTAAAATAAGATATTCCCTGTACGTCGTAAACGTCGAAATTTCGTTATGTTGCTTTGAGAGGTTGAAAGAAAAGCGCCATTAACAGCAAGAAAGAGCGTCACTGAAACCTTGTACTAAAATCAATACCTCGCTCTGCCGGACATAAAGGAACTTCAATATAGTTTTTATACCGCCATTTTCCAAAATAACATTTGCCGCGTAATTCGCGTTCTAAATCCGTGGTTGCATTATTTTTTTTTGGCACGCGTTTCTCGGAAGTGTGTCCTTTAATCGAATTTCTTATCGTGAGCATCAAGTGCAGCGCAGTTTACTACGTGGGCCTTCGTACTGGGTCATATATGTCACGTGCAGCAGGCCGCAAAAAGGGGCAAAGACGGCCGTTCCGTAACAGTCGGCACCCGTCTTGGTGCTCGTTTTACGTTCGATAACCATACCCCGCAATGCCCTGCGAAGACCGAACTGCGTTAATGACGCGGCATTACGTTCGAATACCTCTTTTACAAATATTCTCTACTTTTGGATTTAATGTGCTTAATATGCACTCTATGCCTTTCACCGTGCTTCATCTCACACAGAGTGGCCTGCCTGCATTCCCTGGGTATCTATTATCCATTTCGGCCTCCCCTTCACCTTATGAAATATAGAGCACCGGTATTTGCCCCCCGTGGCGTCGGTGGGTAAGGGATCATCCGATAAAGCGGTAGCCATCTGCCATAAAATAAAGAGGACAGAGTATCGGAGCGAGTGTGGGGGTGAAGAAATATCGGCAGCGTAAGAGGAAGAGCGAAGCGAGCTTGGGGAACCCCTCGAGCAGCTGGGAAGCTGATGCCACAAAAAAAAAAAAAAAAAAAAAAAAAAAAAAGAAAAAGATCAGTGGAGAGCGATCTCCAGGCAGAGCTGGAGCATGATTTTCTGCATGGCTAGGCCAGCAAATACATAATGCTGCCTATGTATGAGAACCCAGCACTGAGCGAGGACTGAACAGGCTACACAGAATTTCACATCTGCCTTTCTTACCCTGCTATAAACACCAGGTCCTGGGATGCCACAAAAATATGAAAAGGAGAAAATAACTCACTTAAACCTGATTGCTACGGACATGCATGTTTAGTTTAGTCTGTAGGAGATGTTTTAGCAATTAAATTGCTCTGTAGGTGAAAGCAGGACTGAAAAGAGACGCCCCCTAGCGTTCAGAACAACAATAAACGTTGCTGAGGCTTTGGAGAGAAATCAGGCGTAATGGGGACCTCTAGTGGTAATGGCATGACAATGCAACTGCCTCTGCCTCAATATACAATATACTGTACTCTATTCAGTACAGTAAGCAAGGTTCAAAAAAAAAAAGCCAATAAGGTAAAAAAAAATAAAAAAAACTTATTGCTCTGTCAGTGGGATCTGCAATTTGGTATAAAGATTCTTCATTATCAAAGCATTCACACATGGACTTACCTATGATTATTTTTTAATAATGCATCCATAACCAAGTTAAGTATTTAATAATGTGATTAAGATGGATTCTGCAGGACAGACAAGCAATTAACTAATTATGTTTGCCAAAATATTTCGGGAGTATATGTTTACTGTGAACATATTTAACTTGCAAATTCAGTTTTTGGCCAGCGTGTTTAAAAAAAATTATTTAACATACCTGAGTTTTCCATAAGAATAAATTGTAAAACAGATTTTTCAATCAGCTGCCAAGTCTTTACCGATGATAAACTTATTGCTGACCGCACGCGATTGCCCAATTTAAATGAAAATTGCCATTGCTCTTCGCAATTCATGAACATTATTTAAACACAAGTGCCAGATTTCCCAGTATGAAATTTCCAAGCTCCATCTTATACATTCCAGTGCAATAATGTGAAATTAAAACGAAAGTATAATGTCAAGTGGAAAAAAAAAAAAAAAAGTTGAGGGTTTAAAATTTTTGCTTTGTATTCTTTTGCAGCAAAGGTGAATATTTTACATCACTTGTGAAGCTCGATAAATCAGTCCCAAAGAAAACGATGCGAAAGCATACAATAGATATTATAGATTTGACATTTACATCACATTTTCTTTATTCCCACCCCCTGTCAGACTGAAATGCCAGGGTCACCAATGACAAGGCAGATATGGTGTCTCTGTCTGAGCCTATTACAGCGTAGCCTCTTATGGAAGGGAAGCGACCCACACTGGAAGAGGTGTTCCTGTCATCCAGTCAGGTGGCTTTTCGACCCCGGCCGCCGCTTGTGTCAGCGTCACGCCCCTTCTGCCAGTCAACACACGGAAGAGGTTTCTATCCCCATTTCAATTCCAGGGCATCTATACCCAAGTGCAAGTGTCATAAGTGTTCTTGAATTTGGCCTCAGTTTTTTCGGGACGCGCGTCAGAGCCAACCGCCTCGGTCCATCCCTACTCACGGCCGCTGTCAGACAGACGCAGCGCTCCTGTCCCACCTCACACGTCCAGTTTCGCTCCTCGCGGGGCCACGACTCGCTGCCAAACAGTGTAAAACCAGAGTGCGCACAATGCGATTTACAGCACTTTGAGAAATTGTAGCAGCTTAAGGAAAAGCGTCCGGATAAATCTAATGGTACGAGCGCTTTCCCCGGTCGTCCGTTACCCGAACGGCAGTGCAATGAAAAGGAAAAAGCACCGGGGCGGCCTTTGTAAAATACCGCGATACCAAATGACTTAGGGGAGGTTCTTTTGTACTTTTGCACATTAACCATTAAACTGAAAACGGAAAAACAAACAATACGAACATCTAATACATCAATATAGCGATAAAACAGTACAGAAAAGATTGGCTCAGTCAAATCAATTAGATATAAACGTAAAAAGAAATTAATGTATGACTATTCATAATTTTATTCCGTTTTCTAAATTTGACCTCATGCATTTCTTTCACTACACCGTGGATGTAAAAGACACTTTCATTGGCCATTTGATCCCACCCCAGCGGTCATTAACGTGTACTTGGACCCACCCGCGACCCCGTCATCCTCCATACCTTCTACTCGTACCAACGACGACATTTTAAAATGAGCCGGCAAGGAGCGAAGGCCCGAGCACCGGGCGGAAAAAGATTGCGGTCGTCTGCTGCTGTCATCAAGCAATTTCTCACACGATCTTCATCACATTAATGTCTATGCAGTCAGTAAAAGCTTTTCTCCACAGTGGCGTGCAGCTCAGTATTCCAAAATGCAAATAGACGCAGAGCTTTAGATTCAGACGCGATTATCAAAGCACAGCTTGTTTTTCCGACATCGTTTTAGAGCTGTGTTCCTGCTGTAACTGCATGGAGACAAGAGAATCACAGCAAACAGATAAATAATCTTAATTATAACAATCTGACTGGAGCGACATGGATTTGGAAGAGATGGGTCGTCTGACTCTCTAAATGCTGGGAGGTTTGCAGCAGCTCTAAGGGACAGAAGGACTTTGTTCCGCCACATGGGGCCAAAAAGACAACCGACGTGATTTCGATCGTGGACCCAGCGTGAATAGGACATGCAAGCGGGCAGGGTTTGGGGGGGGGGGGGGGGGCGAGCAGTATGCTGGGCTGTCAAATTCATTCCGGTGTTGCAGCCGAGCGAAAGCCTCGTACAAGTGATGGTCAATCCTACATGAGCCACACAATCACAGTTGGACCAACAGTGAGGCGACTGTCCATGTGTGCTGTCCGCACAACTGGGAGACGTGAAACTTCTACTTTATACCAAAATAAATCATGACTAATTTTAATGATTGTAAAAAAGCATAGGTAAAGGCTAGCTGGGAGATGCACGGATAAAGCTGGCGTGTGAAGCTGTGAAACGGGACGGGGGGAGGCCAGACCGCTCGTTCGCTGCCGAGGTTCCGGGAGCGTTTGGCTAATGACCGGTGAAGGACTCATGGACGCGAACTGTTTGCAGAAGCAGAAATACCAGAAGGAAAAATACACACACGCAAAATGAAAACGGGAAGCTCAAAACAGAAATGTAAATATTGGGAAATTTTCACATTCAGCAAGCGATTTCCGATTTGTTGTTTCGACCTTTCCGCGTCATTATGTTGCCGGACCGATTCATTGACGCA
This sequence comes from Scleropages formosus, assembly GCF_900964775.1. Taxonomy (NCBI): domain Eukaryota; kingdom Metazoa; phylum Chordata; class Actinopteri; order Osteoglossiformes; family Osteoglossidae; genus Scleropages; species Scleropages formosus. The sequence goes on from NC_041827.1 coordinate 15,590,692, forward strand.
TTTCTTCCGAATGAGTTTTCGCATTTTCACTTGTGCTCCACTTTGGAGAAAAGCTTCTGCTAAATGAATAAACGAAAACGCACAAAAGAATATTTTCACACAGGGAGCCTACAGTGATTTATAGGACCTACAGGGAATTACTAGACTGGAAGGCTCAGCATTGGCCTACGTTCCACTTCTTACACTGCTGCTCTCCTAGATCCCTCTTGGTACAAAACCCCTCCAAACCAGAGTACAACAGGCACATCTATTCTGCACCTCGTCCTTCGCTACATGCTGCTCAAGCGTACAGGGGCTCCTCGTGCAGTTTTACACATACTGTCATTATCTTTGTTTGCTCTGCTTACAGAAACGCAGTTTGCCAAGGGTTGAGTCAGAGACTGACGTGTATTGAAGAGCACAAATTGCCTGCCTGCTTTTTTGCCCTGAAGTTATGCAATGCAGTGATGATTGTAACTTTAGAAAAAGTAAGAACTGGTTTTTGGGGGAATCTGTGAGCCAGCTGGGGCAGCGCACTGGGCGCACACGCTGCCGGTAGCAACGGCAGGCTCCGCATACGCTCCGTTTGCGGCAGCGGCAAACGTGGGGTTTGCAAACGGCAAGGGGCGGTGTCTGCGGAGACAGAAAGCACAAACGTCACATAAAAAGTCATTTATTGCGCAGAGGGGTCGGAGGAACTCGCAAGAGCTGTACGGAGGCAGGCAGACAAGACGGACGGGGAGACGCGCGCGCACACACACGCGCTCTCTTCATTTACTGCGATTCACATGTTTGACCGAACTGCTCCAGATCACCGATCTTTGACAGCGCACATGAGGCACTTGAAGTTGAACAGTGCACAATGCAATCTAGTCTCATACATTTTAAAACTGATATCAAGAGCGCATGGAAACCGAAAATCAGAATAATCTTTATTTAAAAAAAAAAAAAAGGCTGAAACTGGCTAAAAGCCCTACTGCCTTCATACACTACCAAACATCTGAGTCCAGCCTTGTAGGTTGCAGGAAGGCTAACAACGAAGGACAATTTGGTGTGTTTGAGCTGAGGTTAGGGACATGTTATCACCAAATCCATTCATAAAGATTCAACACAAATTAAAAAGTCTCCTACATGGCTAATAAACACTCCAAGCTTCCGTAGAAACATCGCTGGAGAGTTGCAGTACACACACCCAGGTAGCACACACATTCTCAGACAGCTGCTTGCTGTCTATGTTAGGCAGTTGCTTTGGCTATAAAGTACAGGAATACTAATAAAGCCAGCTTTTTCCTCAGGAACCCTTATTGATCTTTAAAAGATTCATTTTGAGCTTTCTTTTGATGAACTAAGTGGACAGAGATTTTGGGCAAACGCAGTAAATGTATATTGTCTAAAAGCTGACTAATGATTAAAAGTTCAGAACTCATTGGTGGATATGTTGCATAGAGGACCTTGAAGCCTGTTCAGCAGGTTTGCTTCTGATCCAGTAGAACTTTGGCAATCAGATCTCCTGCAGAAGGTCTGCAGGGAAGAAGCCCAGTTTGCGTCCAGTGCTGACCTTCAGGTAACCATTCACCTCCTCTCCCTTTTTCACTACAATCTGAAACGGTAAAGTGAGCAGTGTTACATCCCACTTTCACTTGGCACTGTTCATATCAAGGTACCTTTATTCATTTCCAAAATCCGTCCAAAAAACGTGAACCACTCGTTAAAAGCACACCGACGATGGCTCTGACCTGGTCTTTCTTTAATGTAATCTGTCCCATCTCCCTGTTGCCTACGAAGGACCTCGTCACCTTGTAGACCATCTCACCAGCTCGCACCCGAATGATGTAGTTGGCAGGGAGAAAGCCGGTCTTCTCCCCAATCTTTCCCTGAAATTCAGGCTAGGTTGTGCATCAAATCCACACATCCAGAGCATAGAATGGGGTACATACTTCATGATTTCTTTGCTGAAGCGCCTCTCACGATCCTCATGAAGCATGAGCCGGCGGTAGAGAACGCTGCGCTTCGTAAACTCACCCTCCACCACTCCTCGTTGGAGTCATCGATCACCGTGACCCGATCCCCGGGACTGAAAGACAACCCCCACAAACAAACGCATTAGATCCTCAGCACTGAGAGTGTGACTCAGCTGAGCAATGCAGACAGTACAGTACTTCACCGTAGTACAGTAAGAGAGGAACAACAAGGACAACGTGATGGATGGATAAAGGATAGACAAAGAGTACAGATCACCGGCTGGCAGGAGGTGAACAATACAGGCATTTCAGCAGGCAGGTGAGGTGACGGAGCAATACAGACTCACTGCAGGTCCAGGTCGTCTTTCTCAATGGCTTTGAAGCGGTACAGAGCCAGATAGTAGTGTGACTGGGAGAAGACGCCCAGCTTCCCAGGTTGCGGCTTCTTGTTCTGCAGCAGCAAAAACAGGCATCATTCAAAATCAAATCATCCCTACTATGAACTCGATAGTACCGCGGTACAATACGTATCACCACTAAATTGTTTTGCTTACAGCAAACTAATTTTGCATTTCCCCTCTACCTGTCTTTGGCCCTCACCTTGTCATCAGCTGCTGATTTGTCTCCCTTCTTGTCACCTTCTGGGTTTGCTGAAACCGCAAATACGCACAGTACGTGCGTCACATGCAGCCGAGGAGATTAGGCCCCACTGCAGTCAGTGAGGGTACATACATGGTGCAGTCAGTAAGTTCTAAGACTAACCACCATGTGAGGCTGCTGAGCTCTTTTTACAGTGCAACGTAACTGCTAGTCTTTAAATTTACTGACTGTACAGCATATTTCCTATATATTGCTTTGATTTATCAGTGCTGGTCAGCAGCATTTAACACCATAGCTGCAACAGCAGCACACTCACCACCCTCAGCTCCTCCCTCCTCTGCCTTTGGCTGCTGAGCTTCCTCCTCTTCCATCATCATCATCATCATCTACCAAGAACAGCAAGGAAGGTTACTGCAATTATTGGTACAAAAAGGTACAATTTATGCCACATTTTTTTTCGCTGAAGGCCCCACGGGTGCTGCTGCTGTCATGAAATCCCATGATCCTCTCTGTGAATACACTCAACGCCTGCTAAAACTGCTCAGATCTTCAGTTCGAAATACCAATAAACTCTGGGCATCGTGCAATGGCCAGTTCGAGGTGCTGGGAGAAAACACCCTCCTGTACACAAACAGAGTCGTCCGTCATTCCGAATACAGAAGTAAAAAGACCACCAAAGTATTTTGGCCATTTCACTTGAAACTGACAGTTGGCATGATACTGTTACTGTAAAAATCTCACTGAGAGCTCTGAGCGAAGACACACTTGAGATGGGGAGCTGCTTAAAAAAGGACTCCTCTCTCTGTTCTTCGTGCTGGTAACAGAAGTCTCCGTACGTCAGCGCTAACACCTTTGTTTGGCGCTTCCTCATATCCGCATGCTGGTAAAAATAACACTGTGCCCACATAGCAGTGTCTCCCAGATGGCTGCCTCGTGTTTTTCAGTCAAGTAAAACAAACAACATGAAAAAGCGTCGCATGTGAAGATTCAATTCCTCTCGTCTTCACTGAAAATTGCTGCCTCTCTAAAGCAAACGCTTTCAAGTCGATGTTTTAAAGTGGTCAGTTCCAGAGCAGGTCCCACTTCACATTCTTAACTGTTCCTGTGCTCAATGACAAATCCAAACCCCCAGAGCTGTTTATTAACCATTGCATAATTTTTTTCCCCTTTGTACATGCGATATAGTACCTTAGAGTGGTGATATTCTGCCACTGTGAAAACGTTTGACATAATGATATTTCAAGATGATGCCACACTATAAACCAATTGACATCATTAGAAAATGTGGTATTAGCACTGCATCAGTTGTTCAAATCAAATGTTTTTTGTATACCAAGATGATCGATAATTTGGATTTCACTTTGACAGTATTCTGAAGCCCTAGAAAGGCATTTTTAAACTGATCATAGCTTCCGTGTCAAAACAGATGTTTCTTTACTATTTATCCAAAATCCTGATTTTGAAACCAAATCTACCAGGTATGCTGAAACACAGTTTTCAGCACATTTTCAGGGTCATGCTTACGTTCTTCTTGTCCTCAGACCCCTTCTTGCGCTCCTTGTTTGCCATGATGACTCCAACGCGCAGCGTTTCATACACTGGGTCAGTGCGGTTGGACTGGGCTGCAGTAATAGGGGAGAAGACCATGGGAAAGTGAGCAGGAGTAAAGTATTACTTTGCTGACACTAAAGTTACCATAGCATAGAAAAATATATCAAGAGCAGATGTGTTTCAAATAATCAAAATAACTAGGAAGTTCTGTATTGATCTAAACGTCACTAAAGAGAAGCTTTCAAAATAGAAGTGTAGTTATTAAAAAAAAATAATAATAAACATTCTCATTCTTGCTCTGCTTAGTTTAACAAAATCTTTTTTAAAAATTTTTAATAAATCAAGGAGAATTAAGGCTGGTTGCTTTAGAATACATTTTAGGAAAGCAGCATCCTACTAAAGCACTCAGATGGTTACTGTTTAAGGTGCTGCTCATGTTGCATTACAGCGATGCCGAGCTGAGACGAGAGAATAAGAGTGTGACGCACAGAAGGGCAGTAGCTCCTTGACTGTGGCATTCTGCTGGCTGCTGTACAGGGGAGAGCTGTAAGCTCGCCGGAAGCCAGGAGGCTACAGGGGGATGGAGAAAGCTTGTGAAGGAGATGCACTCATCACGCAGAGAGAACATTCCAAGACAGGGGAAAAAGTGAGAAACGTATAGAGTATTTTGCTCTTATACGACTCTTATTATCATGCATATTTGCTGCAAAAGCTGAACAGAGAGCACAAAAGCTGTTCTTTAAAAATTGTGACAATCTATGCATACAGTTGGTCCCCTACTTACAAAATTGAGAGTGAAAGATGGTTTGTTGCTTGATAGGTTCAAAGGTGTCACGGAGGGGGACAAGGACTCAATTCCTCCTCCGGGTAACTGTGTAAACGTGCACCCGTAAAAACGGTGGAATTGGACAAACCGACTGCTCTGAGAATCATGTCTCTGTAACTCTGTTGGTGAAAAGCACATTTCTTTGATGATTTTTTTTAAAGTAATTTTGGAGAAAAGTGTCTGCTAATTGAATAAATGATGTCAACAATCTGACAGCTCTGCAGGCTGGGATGCAACAGCGTTGTTTTTCAAACAGGAACTGCACAGCCAACGCTCTACTGAGCAGCTCAGAGAGCCCAGGTTGCAGGCAGCACCTCCCTTTAGTGAGCCAGGACAGCTCGTGCACAAGCGTGTCCATTCAGATTCCCCTGGCAGGGGTATTCGTGACACGTTGTAAATAAGAAAACTCGATAAAGAATCCTGGTAAGAGCACGGCGTTCGAAAAACATGGCAGTACTGGTGGTCCCCAATTTACGATCGTAAGTCGAAAATATCGTAAGAAAATGCATTTAATACACACCTCTCGTGACAGACTGGGAGATGCGGATCGCTACCGCTGCCCAGCATTGCAAGAGAGTATCACTCTGCATATCGCTTGCCCAGGGGAAAAAAAAAAAAAACACAAAATTCGAAGTACGGTTTCTACTGAATGTCTATCACAGCTCACCATCGTAAAGTCAAAAAAATCATAAGTCGAACCATCGTAAATCAGGGACCGCCTGAATTTGCTATTCGTGATCTATATCTGCCGGTGCATGGGGTGAAGCTTTGACACACAATTTGAACTCGTACGGTAGCTCTCTAAGGAAAAAAAAACAAATAATAAAGTTTGTTACTCGAAAGTTCGTAAGTCAGGGACCAACTGTAATCCTTAGATAAGTTCACAAGTGATATAAAATATTGTAAAATGACTCACAATTTTGCCAAAGCATCGCTGAAATTCCACATAGGACTGACACTGGTGGTGAATATTGGTCTTGCAGTTTTTGCACCTCAGAGCAAACTTGTTGTTGACTGAAGGGAGTAAAAAATGCGGTAGCGGTTAGGCACTGACAGATGAGACCTTCTACAGTACCCTCCAACGTGTGCCAGTCAGTCATTATTCATTCAAGTCAGCAAGTTTTTTTTTTTTTTTTTTTTTTGTTGCAGTAAACTCTTGAATTTACTGGACAAAGCAGAGGAACAACACAGTCTGCTCCGTTAATCCATGCATATGGTGCAGAGGCCGACAAACTGACTAAAGATTTTGCTCAAGTCCTTTTCTGCCATGAGTCCAACACACACAGTTTCACACGCATGGTTTGTGTGGCTGGACCGGGCTGTAATAAAACCATGTGCGGACTGTAGCACCCTGTGCCGTACCACTTCTTTGTTCAATAAATACTTTGTTTACTTCAACACGGAGATCTGCTGAAAAGTACTGAATATATCTGTTTTAAAAGTACGGCAATTACTTCAAAGACTCGACTCAAATCTTCCCAAGACTGATACAGTAAATACTTTGATGTGAATGGAGGAAAGTGTAATGCTATGGTATATAAAGTATTTCTGTTAATAAATATCTGTTAAGAAATTCAATACGATCGCTAACTGCTCCGGTCCGAGCAGACCTGAAGTACACTTACGGACAATCATACGTGCACAAACATCACAGAACTTGGGCTTCTTGCAGTAATGATCCTTGAACTTGTGGGGCTTGTCATTCACCGGCTTCACGGGCTCTGACGGAGGTGGTTCTTCTTTCTCTTCCTCCTCCACTTCCTCATCATAGATGAAGTACACCTGGCCGTAAGAATGGCGCCATTAGGGGTTGAGAAGAGACTGTGCACCGTTTCCTACAACTGAGATGTTAAGGTAGACCTGCGTACAAGTTAGCATAGCTGACAATAAAAAAAAGTGGCAAAAATACTTGTCAGAATATCCAAAAGGAGCTAAGCAGCATTGGAAGTAAACACTGCAACAGTATTAACGGGAGACTGTTTTGAGTTTGACATACTGATCTCCCTCCTGGTGTACAACATGGCGATTCAACTTATTCTCCGTGGACTTCCAAGGAGCCTCCCAATTCAGAACACCTTTCCACGGATGGAGGAGGTCATTTTAATTTCTTCTGCCTGCATTCCTTGCAATTTTCTACCGCCTGTTATGTTAGATGGGGCTTATTCCTAGTTGCTTCCTGAATTTCTCGGTGTTGGTGTACACCCTTTACATTTAAGAACAATGACAAGCAAAATCTATTACAGTATATAATGAATAAAATCTAATTAAGCTTTACATGAAAACAAAAGACCACTGAAATGATAATCCAGAACTGATCTGTAACATCTGTGGTTTTGTTTAGACGCATCAAAACCAGCCAAACCAAGATATACGTGCACGCAAACTGAAAGGCAAATTCCAGCTAAGAGAAAAGACACCGAACAAGGTGCTTCTCAACCGCAGAGCCCTGCAAGCAATGTTCAGTTGTAGTATGCAAGTAAAGCACACAACTCAGTAAATACACAAAGGATTTCACGTAACCAGTAGACCATAGTAACTCACACAGCTGCAATGTTTCACTCTCCCAGCGCCCTTAAGAACTAAGAGAATTTGTCAGAAAAACTTACACCTTACCTGAGGAACCCTCCTCATTTCTCATAGATTTCATTAAATAAATGTTAATTTTATCCTCCACCAAGATGGTCTGAAGACCAAATCTTCTGTTGTCGGTCCAGAATGCTCTGCACCCTCGCTCACCTGTCCATTGTGGTTGGCCTCTTTATCTCCATCCTTCTGCAAGCCATAGTCCTCCAAGGAGACAAGCAGCCTTCAGCCGATTCATTAGCACTCATTCCTGCTCACAGATTGAACTCTCTCTCACACACACACATTACATGGCCCTGGAACTGCAGCTGTGGAATTAGGCATGCTCTTAAAATAGACTTCAACAGAGACTGCAAAACTCCCAACTGCAACTAACGGAAAGAGTTTGACACTGTTCCTAAATATACTGTACAACGTAGTCCTTGTGCACCATCAGGCTGCGGCACAGCTGAGGGCCCCTTCTTTAGCAAGTGTCCCAGGTGACCATCACGTAATGGATGTGTTGCTCCTACTGGAAGGTTGAACAGAAGAGATTCTTCTCAGATGCAACCTTCTCCTACACTTTCTTGAGCTTGTAGATGGGGTGCGGCAAGGCTTGCTGTGAAGTGGTTTAGAAATTGTCACCTACCGTGTTTCCCTCCTCTTTCACAACATTTTCTGGGATGGGTGGGTTATCATGGATGTCCAGAGAATCCTTGTCATCTAGTCTGGAATACAAATACACATCAAAACGTTTGGCGCTGACAGCTGAATTAATGAGAACATTTAGACTGCTCAATTGGTACCAAATGCATGGGGGGGGGGGGGGGGGGGGGGGGAATCAAATATCTGGGTCATCCCACAGTCTTCAAGAAACATTGTTTAGATGGTCTCAGCAATGCAGTTAGTCCAGCAAAGAGCAGTTTTTTCACAATGTTAAATGTCACCGTTACTAAATGTCTCCCCATTGGTCTGTTTTAACTGGTTTTAGCATTAAGTTTGTTCAAAATAAAAACAAACCTATACAATTCCTTAACCTTGCTCCTGCATTAATTTTATAATTAATAATGGTGCATTAGAAACAGATTAAACAAAAGCTGTGATGGGTATCGGCAGTCCACCAATTAGACCTTTAATACAACCGGACCAGTCTGAGATTGACACTAAGGCAGTGGAAGAGAGGACGCCGTCCTTGTTCCAGCCTCCTTTCTTCTTTCACGCACTCTGGCTGTGAATGGGACCCAGATCTTCTGGACCCTTGCAGAGGAAATGCAAACCCATGTACAAGAGCAGACACACAAGCAGACACCTAAGGCAGGAGGTATACAGCACTCACTGGTCATACTGGGCCATGGTGCACTGTGGAGCATCCAGCAGCTGAGGGCAGTAGGGCACTCTGAGAAGACAAGGCTACTGGTGAAGACTCCTGGAAGCACCTTTGTTTCCCCCCCTCCTCTTTCCAAGCAGCATCTTGAAAAATATACTATAGGGTCCCAAAAATACTGACTCTAGCATCACTGCAAGTGTGATTGCAAATAATGAATTATTTTTCATTGCTGTTCCATCAATGAATGGGCTAGAATTCTTCTGTCAAATACAAGAACTAAAGTGAAAAGGCTTTTCATTAGAATTGACAGCCCTCTTGGGGCAGGGTGGGGGGAGTGGATCAGAAATGTGCTTTGCTACATGCAAATAGTAAATGTGACGACAAAATGAGGTCAATGGCTATCGGTCTCCGTAGCAAAAAAAAAAAAAAAAAAAAAAAAAAACACTGACCACCGGCATCATAGCCAGGGAGCAACTTGAGGACTCAGGGTTAAAATGGGAGCATTTATAAGACTGATAAACAGCTCCTGCTTAAATGCTTGAGTTCCTCCTCTCCTTTCAATTCCTATTCATCTTCAGTTTGTTCCAATGACTGACATCACATTTTCACTTTCAATTAAGAATTTACACAAAAGCAACATACAGAAAAAGAAAACATATGCAAATGAGCTACACACTCTCAATAATGGAAAGCTCACCAATAACTGCATGAACAGATTGATCATAGCCACATCTCTGTTCAAGAATATCACTCCCCAGCATTCCTGCTCCATGGGATTTATTTCCTACCAGTAAACTGAATCTCTTGCCGATTCTTCTTGTGAGTGGTACTCACTACCTCAACACTCACCGTAGAACTCAAGGGACCGTCAGTCTCCTTAGTTTACTTTGCTGCCTCTCGTTTTGGTCCTTTACGCAGTAAACTTTCCAAAATGGTGATCCAACAGGTGGGGTTTCTGTGAGCATTTATGTCCCACAATGTGTGAGTGTCTGTGCGTGCTTCAGGCTATTTGTGAGTTGGAATGATGGGCTGGGACAGCTGGCCCACCAGAGAGTGCTCAGCTGACGAAGAGAAATCAGAGACTCATCCCATTCCCTCACAACGCAATGCCCTCACTCAATCCTACAAATCCCACATAGAGACAGAAACAGACACACACACAGTGCCATAAACATCACCATAAGATGACATTCCCATATTTCTGTGCATTTCTTGTTAATTGATCAGTGAGAACCACACTTTTCAGAAGGCTTTTTCATCTGCACATATCTGACCTCCACACACCCACACACACACAGGCAAAAAGACCAATTTATTTCTCATCTTTTATATTTTTAAAAACAAACAAAGTAACAGATTAAATAAAATTTACAGTAGACATATGCAATCATTGTGCATTTTTTAAATACTTCTGATACGTTCTGCACAGCTGTCAACAAAAATTGCAAACACAAAAAGGAGAGGAAGGGGGACAATGGCAAGGAAAGGGAGAGGAGAGAAAGAATGGGGAGGAGAGAGGACTGAAAATTGGGGAATAAGAGGGTTACAAAGGTATCCACTCCACTCTGAGGGGAGGGGGAAGGGGGGAAAGAAAAAAAAAAAAAAAAAAAAAATCACTGAATATATAGATTTTTTTTTTAAATCCTTACATCACTTATATAAATATATTGAACCAAGAAAAGGAATTTAAAAAAGTTGAGAAAAAAAAAAAACTGCGCAATACAGAAATCCACAACAGCAGTAAGGCAAACAGAAAGCGAGAGAAAGAGACAGTAACTGTGCGTACGAAAGACTGTAAAAGTATTAAGCAATAAGAAGGGGGAGAAAGCGAAGAAGAAACAAGAAAGGAGAGTGATGGGAAGAGATGAAGAGCAGAGAAGGCTGGAGGGGAGAGCAGAGCAGGAGGGAAATGGGGTAAAGTATCAACTGAGGTTGACTGTCCAGTGTGTCCTTTTGTGTGCTACGCAACCCTGCTGCCCATGGAGTGTGTGCAACTAACAGATTACACACGATGATGACGACGCACATGTTTACGTGTCTTGTGTGCTTCTGGTAAACACAAAAAGGCAAAAGGATCAAAACATTTTAAAAAAATCCTCAATAGAGAGCACCCATCATTCTGGCATCATTTCCTTCCATTTTGCTTCTCAAATTTGTCGCCCCAATCCAAACTCAAAGTGTCTTCTTTTGACCCTCCCACTCCTTTGGTGTGCTCCTCTCTCACAGACCCCGCCCCCTCCCCCTGCCCTTTCCCTCAACTTCTCCTCACTGGGAACTTGCCCTCTCCAAGATGCGCAAGTCATAGTTCTTTTTGGCAGCTCTCAGCTTGAAGAGACTGGCACCGCTGTTGTTGAGTTTGAAGGAAGCGCTCTGGGCAGCCATGGTGTTGGGAAACACAGCCACCACAGTGTAGAGGTGTGCGGGGTCACTGGCGTCATTCTTCCCGCCTCCGCCCCCTGCATTGGCTCGCCCCCCCTGGGTGTCCTTCAGCCATTGAATTTTGGCTCCGCAGAGTGACAGCTGATTGAAGAGCTTCTCTGCTTCCGGTCGCGAGATCCCCTCTGGCAGATCAGTCACCTCTAGTACCCTGCTAACCACTGTCGACAGAAGAAGGAGGCATTTAGTCAGAGAGCAGCCATAGACAATAAAAGAAAAAACCCACTGTTGCACCCTATCTTGCATGCCAGACCATGGCAGCAAGAGTTCACGCGTAGAGGTAAACGCAATATTTCCACTTGTCCTGAATATTTAACTTTTTAATACATGTACTTATAGATTAGCACAAGTCAATGTGGAGTTATTCTAAAATATCCAAATGCTTATTGTGTGATACTAACATCAGTCAAAGCCATTGTGACATAAGTAACCCAGCAATGGACCTTCAAAACAGGCAGGTGGCCACCCAAAGCCAAATGAGGCCTGTGAATTTTAATAAGTGTCTTGTGCAATCTTACCCACGTCAGTAGTCCCCAGATCTGTAGAGGCAGACTTCAGTGTTTGTCTCTTCCCTCGAGTTCCATGTTTCATTGCTCCTTGGCCCTGTTAATCAAAACTTCCTTTTACCACTAAATCATGACCAAGAAATTCTGACAACTCAATTTATTTATAGGTTAGGTTCTGTAAAAGTATTGTCTAAAGCTACTATACATCAGTGAAATGCTTTTGTCTAAAACAAAACATCAGGAGTAAAAGTGCATTTCATAATTCTAAGAGCTTGCAATGAGACATGAGTGTCATAGCAGTTTGTCTGTCCTATACCACTGCTTTTGCCTACACATGTTACATAACTAACACCATAAAGAACTGATAGGAAATACAAAAGTGATCTTTACAGATGACCGCAGGCAAGCCTATAGAACAATTAGGAGATCATGAGAAAAGTTGGGTCCTAAAGCAGAACATCGAACCCCTCCAAGGAACCTAACATTTAAAAAAAAAAAAAAAAAAAAACCTTCTGTTCAAACTGATTTTTGTCCTACTTATTCAAAAAACATAAAACATCCCTCATCTCACTGATCACAGACACTCAAAAAAAAATCAGGCAGGCGAATTAAATACAAGTAATGAAGATTTAATTCTGAGGACAGAGTATAACACTTAGTGCTCTGCAGCAGACAGGAGGATTATCAAGAATAAATGATGTGAAATGTGAAGAAAGGAAAATTTCAGCAACAGGCCATGTTGAAATCAAAATTAAGAAGCACTTTAAAGTAGGGGTTAGAACAGAAATGACTGAAAACTGACTGTAAACCAGACAGGAGTTCTGCAAAAGTGACTGACCTGATGGGAGCTGTAGGACTGACTGTGCATGAGTGGTGGGGGACAGAGGCTGTACTGCAGTGGCTGACCCAGCAGAGAGTAGCGCCCATCACCTTTGAAAGGGACAAGTTACAGATTGGGCAGCAAAAACAAAACCAGCCCAAGGACTACATTATGAACACTGTTCATTATGTAAAGCAATGCGTATGAGCTCAGAGGGAAAACTTCTATACTTATGTTGACTGACATTATTGGACAACCATGGTTTATGTAGCCAATTCTGCTGCATTGCATGAATATACTTTTATTTTATACATGGATATAATTTAACAGTAAGGACTTGATTAAACAAGGATTTCATAATACAAACGCATTGTACAAAACTAGTGGAGGTTCACAGAATTCCAAGCAGCACTGCACTTTGAGAGAAAGAGGAGTGAATCCTGCAAGTCACATTCAAGTACACGTCAGTGCTTTATTACTGATAAATCATTACTGTCAATGTGTTTCTCCGTGAAATGAAGTCAGCACCAAGATTATGTTCATACATGATGCCTGTATGGCTGAGTACCAGCGTGGCAATGTCCCCAAAATGTGCTGAGGAAACTAGATATTTTAGACAACTTATTCACTCCCTCACTGAGACTAATCTAGTCTATAATTTGGTTATAGCCTAGTGAGACCACAACAGTTCTGGGTAGGTACATACCTTGTGCTGGTCCACCTGGCCGGGGAAACTGAGAGATGAGGGGCAGAGGCCCCAAGCCAGGACACACACTGCTCACACTGCCTGAGGGGGAGGGTGTAGGGGACTGTGTAGGGGAGGCCAGAGGGCTGCTCAGCTGAGTACTGACCTGTAAACAGATCAGATCATGTATCAACCTCCTAGGGCACAAAAGCATTTTGTACATACATACCTTTTACTAAAAGTATCAAAGCACTAAATTTTACACAGTACTTTTATCACCTTTACACATGTAATACCAATGTAGTTGGTACTATGGTGGTTACAGTTGCTGCCTTTGGACCCAGAGGTTGCAGATTCAAATTTCACATCCAGGTGTAGTACCTTTGAGCAGGGAACTTTATCCTAAACTCCTCCAGTAAAATTACCCAGCTGTATAAATGGGTAAATAACTGTAAGGTACTTTTTTCTTTAGAGAAAAATATCAGCTAAATGAATAAACATCAATGCATGTGCAATTTGAGGATGCCAAGTATGTATCTGCCCCAATGAACATGTGCTGGAACAACATGTAATATTTGCTGAAGTTACCTGTGTGCTGGACTCAGGCTTGTACAGCTCTCCAGGTTTGCTGGGCCTCTGCTCCAGGCTGTAGTACTTGCAGGGGTTCCACTGCACCATTGGAGGGTTTTGGGCAGGCTGGGGACCATTAGGGACACTGAGCTGCATCACCATCACACCAGGTCCAGGAGGTGGTACAGCTGGAAGGCAAAAACAGATGGGCAACTCATCACACAGCAGCAAAACCAAAAAGAACATTCTATAGTAATAGGTAGTTCAGGATAAAGTCACTATAGGGTATACTGGGAGTAGTTTACTTTCTTCAGACTTTGTGGTTTTAGAATACTTATTTTGACCGGGATCAAATTTATGTGGACATAGTCTATCAGACAGTAAAAATTTGCTCAGGCTTGCTAAAAGCATTTATACCAAGACACACTGGTAACTACTGAGTTTTTTTTTTTTTTTTTAATTTAAAACTGTATGAAGAGCAGACAAAGACATATTAAGAAAAATGTTTTCTCACTTGAATATTGCTGCTGCATCTGTGGAAGGTTGCAGGGAGGGGAGGACTGTGTCATTTGGTACTGCTCAGAGCTGGGGGGCTGCAGGTACCCCACAGATGGACTATGGGGCAGAGATCAACAACTTTTTTTTCTTTTTTTAATAAACCAAAACTTACTACATGTGCAAGACATGTTTTCAAGCACGGCAACAAAACAGACTGTAAAAGGTAATTAACACACAGCAATTGAAGTTCTAGCCGAGCACAGACTCAAAGAAAATGGTGGTTGTGCTCCATTAGACTAAAGAAACAAGTAAGTATAAAAGCAATTAAAGGGCCAGATATTATACTTCCAAGCTACCCATCCTGTCCCTTCCTTTATCATCTTTAATAAATTAATAAATCTAATGAATAAAATGAACAAACGTAACAAAATGAATAAGTGCGAATAATACGAAGCACTGTGGCTATAAAGGTGCTTTTCAAATTATGCAGGTTGTTCATCTGTTGTGTCTGTTCCCAGGTGCTGTCTGCCAAGTGCTGTGGTTTGCTCTTACTGACCTTGTGCTGTTCTGCTGAGTGGGGGTCAGGACACTATAATAGACAGGCACACCGCCCCCAGGAAGTGCTCCCTGCACCGACTGGCTCACAGGCACCATCACAGGCTGTTGGAACTGTGGCTGAACCACCTGCTGCGATTCATTTGCCACTGGCACCTAGGCAGCGATCACAGGACACTCAGACCCAATGACAGCATGATACATCCACAAAAACATGCACATACTAGCTTAATTACCAGACAGTTACTTCTTGACTCCACTACAATTGTGGATCTAACAGAAGTTCACATGTGAAATAAGTTTTGTAATACATCTTTATTATTCTTTATTCAGTAGATACCTTCACCAAGGCGATACACAAGACTATCTTCTAACAGTACCTGGTAGGAAGGCATTGGAGGGTACTGGACCATCATGCCTTGCATCTGTCCACTCATACCAGTTCGCTGGGTATTGAGAAGACCAGGATTCTGAGGTTGCTGGACTCCCATCATGCCCTGGTAGGCTGGCTGCTGATTGGGCATGATTGTTTGAAGACCAGCTGACAGGAAAACAGACAGCAAAAGTCATAAACAAGCAACAGGAGCAAAGAGTAGCAGGATTGCAAAAAGATGCAAAGTTAATTTACGTGACCAAACTCTGTCTCTGCTCCACACTTACAAATCCATTTCTCTAGCATCATGATCAATTATGGCACTTTGCCTCCGAAATAATCTAATGCACTTATGATGCCTAAAGTATAAGCAATAAATAATGCAGCTGCACTACATTTTCAAGTCCTTCACCATGGCTGCTATCAGAATGAAGAAAGCAGGCAGATAAATAAAATTTAAGCATATGTGGAAAAACAACGCAATCAACAATGTTACATTCTGAGATTGCTGTAATATGGTTATTAACAGTCAGAAATAAGTGTACAATAGCCCTTGTGTACATGGTACCAACCAGACTGCTGTGTGGGCTGGGGCAGGGGCTGTGAGCGCTGCGTGGGGTAAGACACCTGGTGAGACATGGGCCGATACTGTTGCCCTGAACTGGGGTACTGCCCAGGAGGGTAATAGGACACCTGGATCTGAATCAGAGAAGCCAGAATGAACAATAAGAGAACAAAGACAGTGTAATAATGCTGTCCATCCTCAGAAATAAGCCCAATCATGTTGACTGTCCAGTGCTTTAGACACAAAATTATACAGTCCTTTCAACTCAAGCATAAAAAGAAACATCTGATTTATGACCAATGAAAGCAACTGTCAGTGGATTTCAATGAAAAACCCAATGACAGAAGGCCTCTATCTTCAATGATCATGTCTTGCAGAAGGCTGAAATATCTGAGCAGAATTTATAGATATTTAGTACTTTGCTACCAAAAAAAAAAAAAAAAAAAAAAAAAAAAATTTGCAATACACAAGGAAAGAAAGCCTGATACACATACAAATATGTCATTCAAGCACCTGTCACACACACAAATGGAGAAAGCTAAAAAAAAAAAAAAAAAAAGGGGGGGGGGGGGGGGGTTGGGCAGGCAGGCAGTGTACTGTTCACACCTGTGGCCTTGCAATCAAAAGGTCCTGGGTTTCAACCCCGATTTCCTCTGCATCCCCTTTGATCAAAGTACTGACCCTGAATTGTTCCAGCAAGAAGTATGCAATTATATAAATGTGTAAATCAACTAATTTGGTATACATAGCATTGCAAGTTGCCATGGAATAAGGTATCAGAGGTTCAGGTACTAATAATACGCTTAACACAAGAAGTGTTCAAAATGAAATAGTTTATATGTAATACAAACTTAGCCAGCTGCACGCATAAAATAAATGTTTATTGAGATTCAGTAATTTGTTATTGGCAGCTTCCTGCACTGGAAAAGTATGCCAGACAGAAGGCTAAGTAACCTTTCTTGGCATGGTAGAGCAGTGAGCCGCATAAATTATTACACTACAAATAGATTAGACTTTTCTCATTCAGTTATGTAACAAAGTTTAGACAAGTGCACTGCATATCTTTCTTTAAACTTAGGCTAATACGTATCAATCTGACCTATGTGTGGTATCGTAACCACAGCTAAAAACACAACATCTAGATCCACAAGCAAAAGATACACCATTCTGATACATGAAGGACATGCTAATACATAACTTAGCACTATGACAAGCAAAAACACATCCATGCTGGCCTGGGTTTGAGACCCCTGGAATAAGCACCAGCAGAAAGTACAAATCCAATCTTTTTTCAGTTTCTCAGTGTACTGTCCCAGGGACTTCTCCGACAAGAATACAGTCCAGAACGTGACGAGGATGAGCGTCCAGAAACCACAAAGCAGCCATGCAGAGAGACCCACAAGACATCTAGACCCACACCATTAATGTAGAAATCTGTAGCTAGTACTGATAACAAGATAAGGTACAGCAAATATAACTGAACTGAATTTTTCCAGCATGACAACTTTCATGGTATAGGAGGGTTAAGAAAACTTCTACCACTGCCTTCTACATATATCTTTTGACTGCTAACACAAGGAGAACATGCAAACTATGTCCACCCTGAGCCAGATTTGAACCTGAGCCTAAAGGTGCAGCGAGGGCATTTTGAGGCACCAGGCATTAACCACTGTGACACTGTGCCACAATAAAAGTAATAAAATGGTGGCAATGTCCAATAGATAGTATTGTAAAACTTTGCAAAAACAGACTGTCCTAAAGACAAGATTATTGGAGAGTCATGAATATGTGGCTTAATTGGGCTTTAATCTGATTCACCCTAGAATTTAAATTACCATGTGTCAAAATCTGATGCTGTAGATTAACAGTACAAAACTGAAAAATTCTTTCACAACAACAAGTTGAGCGCAACAACATTAATGGCAGATAAAGAACCTGCTATTTTGTGATGAAATGTTTTTACATCTTTGGATGAAAGACACACTAGAAATCTGTACAAATTCTTTAAAGAAAGGGTGGGGAGAGAAGAAAAAAAAAAAAAAAAAAGCTTTCTTACATACCTGCTGTGGAGGAGGTGGTTGCATGTAGCCCTGTGGAGGGGGTGGGGCCTGAAGGACAGACTGGGATGGAGGTGGAGGAGGGGGTGGGGGATGGGGGTGTCCAGAGTTGGGCTGGTAACCAGGAGGAGGGGGCATGGGCTGGCCCCCTGTTGCCATGATGTAGCTGGTTTGAGGTGGAGGATGCTGTGTCAGGACGGCAGGAGGTGGCTGGAACATGGAGGGCGGTTCTGGAGCCTCGCTGGACCCTTGTCGACTCAGAGTCATCTGCCCAAACTGCGGACCTAAGTCATCCGCCTAAGAAAGGGAGGGAAAATGAAATTTTTTTTTTTTTTTTTTTTTTTTTTTTTTTTGGAGAGAGAATGCTGGCTGTCGAGTTGCTTTAGAAACAAATGACTAAAATTGTATATATCCAAAGTACATTCAATATCTAATTTTAGCTCATATTCAGCCTCCGTTAAAGGAGGAAACACAGAAACCCTGGCAGCGAAAGCAAGCAGACAATTAAAAGGCAACTCAAAGCCAGTAATGGATTAAAAACCCTGTCTGCAGCTGCTGGAGATGAAACAGATAAAACACAACTGACTCTTGCCAGTGACAGACAAAAGGGAAATGAGAAATTACAGGGCACATCACCTGCCTGGCACTAACTCCGGGCACAAGCTGTCTTTGCCACACCAAGAATTGTTTTCGCTCTCTTAACTTTAAGAAGCTCAGTCTACAAAATGATCATCTAGCGATATGCTACACCTGACTGTTCCATTCTGAGGGACAGTGAAACAAAAAAAAACAGTGGTACAGGAAACTTGGCAACCAGGAATCTTATTTTTTATTTACATTTAATATATTAATCTACATTATCAAACATTACTATTGAATATGAACATCAAACCATACATTAATTCGCCTAGCAACAGAAGAATGTTAGATTAACTGTAGCAAAATGTGAAACCAGTCAATAATAAAATTACAATTAACAGTCAAGAGGTTTCTAAAAGTTTTAACACACTACTGCTGGGTTTAGTTATGAAGATGTTTTCCCAGTATATTCCAGTATATTTTGAATTGCATTTTCTTCATTAATTTTCTACTATATATTTTATGTGACACAAATGAATCCAGTGTACACACAGCCAGCCAGTAGATGTCAGTAAAAGCACCCAAAATGGGAGTGTGGGACTGTCTCCATTTAGCTCTCCAGCAAAATGCTTAAAGCTCATTTCTGGTGACAGTGAGTGCTGCTGATCAATGACATGACTAATGTTACACAGGTTTACAGGATAAAAAGTCAATTAGCCTTAAATAAGTTCATTAGTTCTAATTTTACTGTAGCTCAAAAAGTTCTAAAAAGTCTATAAGGTAATGTTTTGCCGTCTTAGATACTGACCAATTTTGAGGTTAACACCTGCTCTGTAAAGCACACCTGCAGCAATATTTGGCAGCATCAAAATGAACATTCCCAGAAAAAGGTAAACTTAAGGGCTTCAACAATACTTTCCAACAAGTTCATGGAATTTAATGTACCTTTCCAGAAAGCTGACAGCAATCTAATTAAGAACTAACTTAAAAAAATTACAATTATTCTGGATAAACTGAAGCAAAAAAAAAAAATGCAGGCTTATGAAAATATTGACAGAAGATTAACTGCAAGACAGGCGAAAAACAAGATGAGGAAAAACATGGGCAGAATAACAGAGGCAGGTCGGAAGGGTACCATATTATACTGCTGGGGAGGAGAGACGGGCAGCAGGACCTGGGGACAGGAAGGGCTGGAGTATGACACAGGCTGCGGGGAAGCCTGCAGAGACGCCACCGGCTGGAAGAGTGGTGTAAAAGGGCAGGCAGAGAGAAAGAGAGAGATGGGGAAAGGCAAATAAAACAAAACGGTTGACCAGATTGAAAAAGAGAGCGAGATGAGCAGATAGAACCAGGAAGAAAAAAGGTTTGGTGTTAAAAAAAAGTCCTTAAAACTACAACACCTTTTTAGGCAGGCATAGCACATACAATTTACTAATGCACATAAAGGGTGACAAAGGTCATGCACTAGGTTTTATTCTTGATTATTTAAATTATGTACATACACACATTTACAACACATTTTTAAACAACTTTACCTGAGCCATGATATGATTGCCCAAAGGATGCTGCGTTGGGGTAGGTAACAGGGCCGTTTGAGTAGGAGGCTGTGCCTGTTGCCCTTGAGACTGCTGGGGATTGGAGGGACAGGGTAACAGACTGCGATTTGGCTGGGGTGCAGGTGGCTGGGGGCAAACATCTGGGGTGATCAATGGAAGACCTGAAGGAGATACAAATGACCTAAGAATCTGTTTTTCATAAGACCAAAACATTCAAAAACTAAACAGTGCAACTGAATTCAAAAATTAGTTTTATTTGAACTCCGTCAACTTGACTGACAGCAGTAAAGCTTTAAATGTAAATTAACATACTGAGTAAAAATTCTAACTGCTGTTTCCTGAGAAACAGAGTCAAGTCTGCAAGCCATATTTCAGTACCTACCAGAAACACCAATTACTCATGGCCTGGCAACTGCAGCGTAAGCATAGCAGTGTCATGATGCTGTTATTATTACTGATATTTCAGAAATGAAGATAACATAAGTATTAATACCACTAATAATAGTGCGTTTTCCATCCATATTATTACATTCCTGTTCATGAAAAAAATAAGACTGATAACACAAGTCAGAAGGCACTAAGCAGGCCGTACCAGAACGTGAGCCCCTGCAGCTGCCCTGTGAGCTCTTCCCACCCAGGCTGTCACCACGGGTAAGAATGGAGATGCCTGAAAAGCTGCTGGCCTTAGTGACAGGTGGCCGCAGTGTGCGGTTGGAGCTGTCCGAGTCGGTGCTGCTCCAAGGCCGTGGCTCCAGGCTCTTCATTTCACTGTCTGTGCTGCTTTGGCGGCTGCTGGATGCACGGCTGGAGCCCTCCCGGTTTCCCCTGGGGAGAATGAGAAGACATGGGAATTATGCAACAGAGAGAGAACGGGAAGTAGCCAGATCTCCACACAGAAGTTACAGGTATCAGTTTACAATGACAGCAAAACACGCACAGAGAGAGATGCTCAAGCAATGTCGACGTGCACATTTGACAGACATCTGATACATGTTCAACAGATTTACATGCCAAATAAAGAACCAACAACAAAGGAGGTCAGCATGAACAGTGAGGAAAAACATCATAGCTCTCAACCACAGACAAGATTCACATGAAACCTACTGCAACATAAAACAAAGGGCTTCTTTTAACACAACATTGGACAGTACAGCAAAGTACAGTACACAACACACAAACATATCCTCTCCCATGTGCAGAGAAACACGCACACAAAGCAATGCAACCATTCAAAAACGCATGAACATATTTGTGCACTCAGTTACATAAGCACAACCACACAAACACTTTCACAGTGACAAACTGTCGCTTCATCTTTTTTCAGTTTATTGCATATACTTATTGCCTGTTTTGTGTTGTGCTGTAACCCTGGAAAAGGGCAGCTGCTGATCATTTTTTCTAATAAAAAAAAAAAAAAAAGCACGCACGCACACACACACACACACACACAGACCATCACAATACCTGTAAAAACTGAAACGAATTGTGAAATGCATGTAATCTATTTACATGCCAGAGGAAAGCAAAATCCTGGTGCCTCCCCAAAAAGAAATGAAATAAATCAATACGAATAACTCATAGGCATATTACCTTTTAAATTTAATACATTTTCTAAAATAAAATCTATACTGTTCTGATCACAGCAGTGGGAGGGGAAAGAGAAAAATACACATAAGAAAATTAATTCTTTAGAGAAGGGCAATTTCTGCGATAAGGGAATAAATTCACCCAAAACTCGCATGCAGTGTTTGAAGGTGGCCAGACTAATAAATATTTTAGCAAGGCTTTAATTAATGGATGAGCTATTTAGAGCCCTCTGTCAGCCTATTTAAAGTAGAGAGAGATGATAGAGTGCAAGGTTTCTGGATAATAATGTGCAACATTATGTTCTCTTTTCTCTTTGGTCTTAATTTTCCAAACCTTTGAAGTAGAATCATAGTCTATAGTTTGTTTCCTCATACATATAGCCCTTAATTACCTTGTGTTACATTCCTCCTCTTTGAGAGAATCAGGCCTGTGCATATTAGTTAATTCCGCAGGTCAAATTATTTGCTCACATAAAAGGTACAATCACAAGCCAACCACAAAGTGAAAGCCTCTACAGATAAGTTTTATATAGATGTAAAATGGTTAACTCATTAATTGAAATGCACACAAAACAAACTG
Organism: Scleropages formosus; assembly: GCF_900964775.1. Taxonomy (NCBI): domain Eukaryota; kingdom Metazoa; phylum Chordata; class Actinopteri; order Osteoglossiformes; family Osteoglossidae; genus Scleropages; species Scleropages formosus. The sequence continues at coordinate 15,612,864 of NC_041827.1, forward strand.
CTGAGTCTTCAACATACATTTTTTACTTTTTGAAAAAATGCAGTAGTTTCAATTCAGTATATACATTTGGCCCATAACAGTTCATAGTGGTTCACTGTGTACAGTCTCCATTATCTCATTAATTTGCCTTAATTTGTCTGAACGGTAAATTTAGCCATGTAGCTTACTTGCACTGTAACTTACAAATTTTCCCAAAATTGTTCAGAATAATGGTTTACCTTGTTTTCTCCTTTGAAATAATATTTTAACCATCCTGATACACTAAGGACATATTAATACATAATTTAGCACTGTAACAAGCAAAAACAAGTGTCCACAGTGACCTTCTGTGGCCTGGGTTTGAGGCCCCTGGATTAAAGAGTAGCAGAAACTTCAAATCCAATCTTTTTTTTTTTTTTTTTTCTCTCAAATCTCTCAGTGTACAGACCCAGGGGCTTCTCAGACAAGAAAAGACTGGGAATGTATGTAGTATAGTCAAGAACGTGACGAGGATGAGTCTAGAAACCACAAAGCAGCCATGCACAGAGACCCACAGTGTGTAGCCAATGCCAAGCAAGAACACAACCACCACTGATGGGGCATGGCAACACACATCACACCCAGTACCTAAAGATCTGCCTCCTCTTTTGGGAGCTAGAGGAATAGCCGTCAGTGGTAAGTCTGTTGGTCACATGGGGGGGGGGGGGGGGGGGGGGGAGGAGGAGGAGGCCAGGGTTACAGACATAGGGGAATGGGGTCACCTTGCTTCGAGAAATAACACTAAGGGATACATACAGGAAGAACGGCACAGGTCAGCAACACATTTCCTGTTCATCTCAATCCATCACACCCAAAAAGTCTTCTCTCTCTCTCTTTTTTTTTTAAAAAAACAGGCACCTACAGTCAGTTGCACCCATCTGTATGCTACTTCATTAGAACCGTAAAGCTGCACTTTGCAGGATCCCGGCATTACTCATGCTGGGCATGTCAAGTGCTACATATAGACACAGAGAAAGTGCCTGGTTACTGTCACATAGGCAGCACTTGTAAACCAGGATATGAAATGACTACAATGCATGTCTGCTTTGGAAACCAGAAGGGTTTTTGCTTCATTTTGGACAGACAGAGCTATCTGGTAGAAAGCTTTTTCGGGCTGTTATGGAACCTAGAAACACACAAACTGAACACACGTTAAGTTTGAGGTGAGGGAATGTTAACCACTGACTCAGAGCTCCTTCACTGTTATCCGAACTGGATTTCCCATTCTCTCTGGGATATACTCCAAGGAGGTGCTAAAGCTTACCTGTTGTCATTGACATATCCATTCTGAGAGGACTGCAAAGAAAAGAACAGCAGCAAATAAGTTTTTCATTTTTGTAGAGTTAGCAAAATCATAAGTAAACAATACTGGGATTCTCCTGAGTTCCCTCCACTTAGGAGAAATATCAGAAAAAAGAAAAAGTACATTTTTTATATGGACAGATTACTTGGACGCATTACAGATGTACCGTCATGAATCTCTTATACTGTCAGAAACCTCCTTACTGTTATCACTACAGTAAGACCATCAGTTAGCAATGCAGGATGACCGTCTTCTACTTACTTCGCGGGCAAAGATCCGGTCTCGTACCCGTTGATACTCTTCCTCACGCTCCTCAATAGACTTACTCCGCCTCCCGTCTTGCAGCGGCACACGGATCTGTGTGTGGGTGTTGAAGCAAAGGGATGTGAGAAAGATGTTAGTATGTAAATAAATCCCTTTCTACAAAATAAAATTACTGATGACTGACAACAAAAATCATGTGGTTTTCAGGCAAATGGAAAAAAATAAATGCACTAGATGGAAAAAAAACTCCCCGTCACATGTACATGCTTACACAGTATACATTCAAAGCACAAATTATCAGTGAAGTACTATTATTGAGGCAGAAAACCCATTTCAGATGTACAGAATAACCTGTCTTAACACTACCTGATTGTCATCTTTGTCCATGCTAGCATCATCCCGCTTCAGAATGAACTTCTTCTGGAAGTCCATGTTTCTCTCATCCTTGATGTGTTCAGAGAACCTCTGCTCAGGACTATGGAAGAATGGAAAGCGGAAAGAAAACAAAAAGATTACATTTACATTTATTCATTTAGCAGACGCTTTTCTCCAAAGCAACGTACATCTCAGCGAAACATTAAGCTGGATGCCTAACACAAACACTTGTCACAGGTTGGAGGCCCTGTCTGTAATGCTGTTTGCCATATCAGCACTTACAGACTAAGTTAAGAGCTGCTGCCTTTGGACCCAAAGGTCACAGGTTCGATTCCCACCTCCAGCTATAATACCCTTGAGCAAGGTACTTATCCTAAATTGCTCCAGTTAAATTACCATAATAAACTATATATTATATACACACACACTACTATATGGGTAAATAACTATAAATGAGTAAATAATTCTAAGTATCTTAACCTTATAAGTCACTTGGGGGAAAAAGCATCAGCTAAATGATTAAATGTACTTATCAATTTTCTTAGAATTTTTTTTCCTTACATTTTTTGCATAACATTTAGTTTGAAGAAAAACAATGAAGACCAGCTCCTCAACACCCCCTGGTGGTAATCTGTCAGCTCCTGCATGATGCCCACTCACATCCGTGTGTTGCCGGTCTTGTTGATGATGACCGCTTTGCCCGTCTGATCCACATTGTGATCCATACCGAAGTAGGCAGCTACACGGTGAAGCAGCATCCGATGATATGAGGTCATCTGGGGGAACTTCTTGTACTGGTTACTGAATAAGGTGGGACACAAATGCAAAGCACAGTATAATACATGAAGCAGCGAAAAAATGTTCATTTAGAAATCCTTTGCTCTAATTTCAGCAACATTTTAGTGGCAGGTAAAAATGTTTATGCTGTGAAGCACAGCACACCCAGCACAATTTATAATAACGAACATTCAGCAAGTAATGAATTCATTGTCAATAACTGCTTTCCCACTGCAGGGTCATAGTAGACTAGAGTCGATCCAGGAAGCACGGGGTGCAAAGCAGGATACACCCTGGATGTAGATATTTTCAAAATTTGGCTTAAGTATGTTTACGATGTAGAGAAATTAAAAGATCACACATTGTCTGCTTTGCAATGCAAGACATAAGCAGTGATGTTTTAAAACTTTTTTTTACATCAAAGTACAAAGGTGCTAATAAGTACTCAGCACCTATAACGGTATAGTGTATATCATTACAACCAGAGTAATGTTACTAAGGAAAGTATGATCACTGAGCCTGCTGTAACACCCTTGAACAATGTACTTACTCAGAGCTGCTGTATAAATGCATAGATAAGTAGTTCTATACATGTATAAGTCAGTTAGGAGAGCTGATTCAATTGTAACATTAGACTGACATTAATCAATGGATGTGATCAGCACAAGTAATTCTCTTTCATGTTGCCTTTTGCTAAGCAAAAGTTTTTGTGCAGATTTAAAGGCATCTGTTCTAAAATTTCTTCAATGATCCGAGGAATGTTCATTTAACATTTACTTTGTTGTACTGAATGAATGCTCTAAACAATAACTGGGGTCAAGAGTTAGAATGTTGGGAGTCACCACTGCAAGACAATGTGTGCACGTAAGGTTGCTGTGTTAATATTAAAACTGCACAATTGTCTAACAGGCACAAATGCTGTTGTATTCAAGCTTGTTGCATGAAAAATAGGCATATATTCCCACAAGCCATTACAGTGGCTTCTCCTTACACAGGGCCCTGTTACATTAGGCTTGGGTGTATTGTTATATTTTGGGAACAACTAAATCTAAAGAAAAAAGAACTGGTCATAATATATACTGTGTACAGATAGCCTTGTGATCATGACTATTGTACTATACCTTATACTAGGACATGCTTAGAAAATGAACAACTGTTTCTGTTAAATGGTTATAAGCATAATGGCTTACTTGTCATCATTAATGAAATCCAGAATATCTTGTTCCAGTTTCAGCAGCATCATTCGATCCCTGTAAAATGAGGTACGTAGCTGAATGAGCAAAACTTTATTTCAGTAATTAGAGATTTCAGAGAAAGACCACCACCCTCATCACCTAAAACAAAATTTTTTTTCTAAACCATGCTGGCAAATTGTTTCAGGGTACATGCTGCACTTTCCTTAAACATTTGCCCTTATAACAGAATACTGATATGTACTATTTCAGCACTCTGTGGAACATACTAACTAGAAACATCTCACATACCGGGGGTTGTTTTTCAGTGTGTTGACCAAGAATTCATGTACGTCAATGCCAGTAGAGTCAGTATATTCCTGACTGGAGTCTGAAGGAAACATAAGAAAGCAGCTGAAAGCAAAATATTGATATATATGGCATGAAACTACAATAACAATAAATGAACTCAAAAACAATGGCAGAGCACCTCTAAACACAGATCATTAAAGGCTGTAATACACGGAAGCAATCAATAAGCCCATGTATGCATTGTGCAGTATACACTCAAATGAATAAGGTCATTAACTACTCTGTGTATACAGCTTCTCTCACATAACAAGGGCAATTATGCTCCTGAACAAAGGATTCACTCCATTTCTCCCCACCAAATATGCAAAAATCCTAGCTTATCTTTTAAACACACAGTAAATCTAAGTCCGGAATATCAGAATTGGCTCTGGACACCTTTAAATCGAATTTTAAGACCTACATGTTCAAAATCACTTGTACAAAACCCATTTGCAAGCTGCTTTTTTGTATAATTTTCCACTCATTATTGCTCTTACTCTTACTTTCTCTTCTTTTTTTGCTTTTTTAAAATATTGTCATTTATTGTAATTAGATCTGTAACCTATACATCATAGCTTATTGGAAATCACTGAGATGCTGCATTTAAATGTGCCATTACTCTACTGCATTTATTATTGTTGTTGTAGTAGTCTCACTGCTAAGGTTGCTCACACGCAAAGCATCTGGGTGTTTTTCCATACACGAATAGCCCTTTTTGCATCTTATTTTTTCGGACTTTAGGGGGCCTCAAATCAGACTGTTGAGATCAAAAGTGTGTACTGCATGACTACACTGCAATATAGCGTATTATATTTACACATGTACTGTATATACATACATAATATTTAATTCCCCAGAATAAAGTCATACAAAAGTAGGTAATATCCTTATAATTTGGAGTTCAGTGGCCAAGGACAACGTAAACGGCAGCATACCACGAGACAGCATCTTCCGTGGCACTTTCTCCTTGTTCTTCTCTTTCTCCTCATTCTCATACTCGTCTTTGGAGGACTTCTCCTCCTCCTTATCAGATGGGCAGCTGATATGCAGCTGGATGATATCCTGGATGATAGTGGAAAATGACAAATGGGGACAAGCTATAGGGTAACAGATTCACCGGGCAAATACATATTTTTAATATGCCAAAATTCTGAAACAGAAGTGACATATTATTAGATATATGGCCAAGGAGAGCATTCCAAGCCTGTCCAACCAATGAAGTAACTCATTTTAAATGTTATTTTATGTTGAATTTTCCTGTATAACTTTATTACTGTGCAATAAAAAAAAAATTAAAGGAACTACTACTCTTGCCAACTATTACTGCTATTGTCCTCCAGAAGGGAACACAAAAAAATTAAAATACGTTAAATTTCGTAGAAGAAATTCTAAAAATGGGTAAACACAATGCATTAATATTTTACTTCTGGGATGGCAAAACATGCCATGTTATGTGAAGTTAAGGTGCAGATAAGAACAATATACAGAAGAAGTTCTTGACCATAATTTGAGTTATTGGTATTCATATTGGCATTTAAGATACATTTTCATGCCCCAGATGATCAACCTTACTGAAAACACTTGAGACAACAAGCAAACAAATGTACCTGTGACTCTGGGGGTCCATCTGTACTGAATGGGCTAGAAGATTCCTCACACACTGCCAGGCTGCGCACCAGCTTCAGTTTAGCATTGGACTGCAGAAAAATTATGACACAGTATTGGACAACAGGAAGACATAACCACAGCCTGCGAAAATTAGTTAAACTTCAAAATGAAACTCCACTTCTGGCTTCATATAAATATCAAATCAATGCACTGTAAAGTTTTGAGGCAGTTCAGTTAGATGTATGGTGAGACTTTCCTAAATAGTAGTTATTTAATGCTGGGAAATCCTGCATTAAAATTACTAAATTTCTGAAGAAGCTTCATATATTGGTTTAGGAAGTGTACACAAAATCATTTTACTGTAGTAATGCTCAGTACTAAGATACGACATTATAAAGACACAAATGCTGAACACAAACAAATATTTAGATGCTTGCTAGCACTACTATTACTATAAGACATCACAGTCAAAAGTATTACCTAGAAAAAAAAATTCACTCAATAGCAAAGCTGACATACTTGGCACCTTGGCCAACTAGCGCAGGAGAGGACATGTGAAAAATGAGGTCAATGCCAGGGAGGAGAGAAAAGAAAAAAAAAAAAAAAAATATCCTTGCTGCTTTCTTTTCAGACAAGAAGAACTGACCCAGATAGTGTACACGGCAAGTATACGTAGAAAGGTCAGGAAAGAGGAGGGAGAAAAGGCCCGATCCTATTACCACACAGTTAAGTACAGTAAGCTCCTTAGTAAGCTCATTTCCTCTGTACGGCCTTGTCCTGTGCTTTACCTTGTAGGAATTAACAGGCAAGGGAGACGGCCAGGACACTTTGGAATGTGTCCCAGAAAGGAAGCTAATGACAGTTAACAAGCCTGTCCATTCAGTCCCTCACCTTGGCCCTTTTCCTTCCATGCCCATGGTTCTGGGTCCGTCGCTGTGGAGGCAGAGAGAATAGTCAGGGCAAGATCTCAGAGCAGTCATGCGATTCTTGAACACAGGAAAGTATATAAACACTCTATTGTCAAAAGGCAGCTTTTTGTCCTGTGTCAGTTAGCACTATCCAAAAAAAAAAAAAAAAAAAAAAAAAAAAAAAAAAAAAAAGCACAAGGATCATACGGTCAAGAATGTTAGCATCTTCATGCTTCATGCTGTACAAACAAATAAAAGCTCTCAAAACACTGATGTCCAATGACACCTGCCCAAAAGTTAGGTACTTACCTGAGATTCCTGTGTGGAGCTTTCCTCTCCCTCCTGGGCCTCTCCAGTACCCTCCTTGTTAGGGGGCTGCAGGGTTGCTTTTCCTCTGCCACCCACAGACTCATTTAGCAGTCCGCTGTCATCCTCCTTAGTGATGTCCGGAGCACAATTCATCGACATTTTCACAGGCAGGGAGGTGGGAGGGGAGGTTAGGGCAGGGAGGGGGTAGGGGGTGGGGGTGCAGCTTTATGAGGAAACCCCCCCCCCAAGAGGGGAGGGAAAAAAAAAAAAAAAAAAATCTGCTGTGGAGAAATAGTCAAGAACAAGGGGTAGTGGGAGAAGGGGCAATGCAAAAGTGAAGGAGGGGGGAGGAGGGGGAAGGGGGGAGAGAAAAAAAAAAAAAAAAAAAAAAAAAAAAAAAAAAATCAGAGAGCAACCCCTATCACCGCATCACCTCGAACTGAATGCATGGAAAGACCATACTGATTGCCAATCTTATTTACTTCATGCCACAGCAAACCGAGTCACAGCAAAAGTAATTGTACAGAAAAATAAGACAAAATGTTGAATGTACCTAAAACAAGTCAGGTGTATTGGGCCAGTTCCCTACACGTAAGGGGAACACACTGATCTCCTACAGCAGGTAACTGGGCTGATCCACAAGGTGAGGGCATTCCATAGCAAGCCAAGCACCAGGGAAGGGGGTTGGGGGCAGCAGTTCAATTGCCCCCTCTCAGTCTGCTGACATTGTGCAAGGCTTCAAGGCAGAACTCCTGCAAGAGAGGGGAAAAGAAAACAGATCACATCATAGTCATGTCGTCATAGCTTCAAGTACGAGCCGTTTGTACACTGAACCTAACAAACAACCACTGACGCATCAAAACAGAGTGGGAAATCCATGGCGAGTCTTTTATAAGGCACCAGCTCATGAAACCACAAACACCACATCCTCATGCCCTCTTGCCGTCTTAAAAACCATAGATTCCTACTCAGTGCCATCAGCACCACCCTCAGCAAACGTAAGAAACCACTCCAATGGCATTCCCATAAGAAAAGTCTACTGCTGCTGAAGACAAAAAAAACTTAGAGTAGCTATACACCTACAAGATACAATTCAGACCAGTGGCCCAGCCATAATCGGAATGAGCTTTATTGCCAAGTATGTTCACACATACAAGGAATTTGTCTTGGTGACAGAAACTTCCACAGCACAGACAGAATGACAGTGACATGACACAGATGAGAAGATAGAATATGTGAAAAAAAGATAAAAAGTATATAAAAAAATATAAAAGTACACAATATACCAAAATAGTCACTAGACATATGTATGTACAGGTATGTTCTACACAAATGCAAGAGAATGTGAGTAAGAGATATGATGTGGTAAACAGATATAAATATTGATGAGAATGCAGGATTCAATAGGACATATGCTGACCTGCAGAGAGGCACCACCTCACCGCAAGCACAATGTTAACCAGGGAAGAAAGAAGGGGGGAGGAAAACAGGCTACAAGAGGGAATCCAAAGAATGCGTCAAAGGAGGCTCGGACATGAAGCTAGAAGGCAGCATGCCTTGGGGGGGAATCTGGGAGCTTTGCCTACCACGCCAGGCTGCAGGGATTCCCACTGCAGGGGAACACCCCGTCCAGTAGGCAGGAAGTGCGTCACGATCAGCGCTAGTTCTGCATCAGTGACCCCACACACACACACACACACACACACACACACACACACACACACACACCAGCTTATCTTACACAACGAGCTGGCATTTAGCACTGCACTGGGGAAATGGCCAAAAAGAAAAAGTAGACCTCTGTGTTAGTAAGCAGTGTAACCGTTTTCATGCACATGGATAAGAGTTCAGGCTTTTCTAGGAAGAACGAAAAATGTGCCGATAGACTGAATGGGAGCGAAAGAGGTTCTCATGAATGAAGCAGTACAGGACCACAGGCTTTCTCCATCTCACTGTAGCCTCCTCCCCCCTTCATCCTTCCCTTCCCCATTTCACAGGCACATAGTGTTGCCAAGGAGACTGCAACGTCATTCTCAGCTGCTGCCATTTGCGTCTAAAGAGAAAGGTTGGGGTGGTGGGGGAGTGCAGGGAGAGGGATGATATTAAAAATAAATATGTACTGACTGCAGACAGCTGAGGAGAAAGGGGCTTGAGGGAGGGAGGTCCAGAAAGGAGAGGGAGCAACTCATTGTTCTTTTTGTGGCAATATAGAAGGCAAAGAACACCCATTGATGACAACCATTCCCACATAAATACTACTCTTAGGTGTACATGTACCTAAAAACAGCACATGTGTTCACCATTCAAAAATTCCAAGGCAAGTGCAACTCAACATGACAGTGTTGAATTACTTGTAAAAATTATAGTGTGTTGTGTTTGTATGGGACAGAACCCATATACTGAGCCCTGAATTCTCTGTAGGGTCAGATTTAGTTTGCAGGTCAGGGTCTTTGCCCACCGTGGCAAGTTTATTTTAACCATGAAAAGAATTCTGCAGCACACTGAGCAGAATGCAGGGCAGCCGAAAGCATGTTCAGTTGTAGCCTTGTGCAACTTGAATGATCTGAATGGCCTTGATGTGAATATTCGGCAGTACCAAGTGGTAAAGTTGTTGGTTTTTAAGTCAGCATGCATGAAAGCACTGAATAAGGAAAATTAATTTACATGAGAATTCACAGTCAGCAATACACATAGTCACACAAGACAGGACCTCACATATGACTGCAAAGAGCCAAAATGGAGAAGCTGAATGAGAGGATAAGCATTCTGTTCTATGAATGAAGAAACAGCCCAAGCGCATCAGGAGCTGTGAAGTTTGACCTACTTCAGCTGCTTTGTGAACTCCAGCATTGCAAACACCACAACTCTCAATCTCAGTTTTGGAAATGCACTCTTGAGTACTTTGGAAAAAATACCATGGGCAGAATGTGAGTTTATCTGTGTCTATGAGAGAGACCAAAAGAAACCAAAGGACAGAAGTATGTACTTGTGTGTGCATGCATGAGGGCGTGACAGAGAGGATTCCCTTGATCTGGCAGCTATCACATACACAGCAGCCTCGGGTGCAGGAGCACAGTACGACAAAATATGCAGACGGGGGGGCTCCCTTTTACACACACACACACACACACACACACACACACACACACACACACACACACACGTTCAACATTGAAAAACTGCAAAGAGAGAGCAGTGAAGAAGGAAACAAGTGAATGAAATGGGGACAGTGGAGGAGGCTGAAGAAAGGGGGGAGAGGGAAAAATGCTGGCAGAGAAACACAGGAGAGGGGTGAGAGAAAGAGGGAATGAGTCAGAGGCCGTCCCACAGGACTGCGTGGGCAGAGTGGAGGAGGATGGCGTCAGCAGGGCTCACAATTTAAGGAGACATTAAATGAAGAAGAGAGCAGGGAGGACACTTTGCAGAATGCGGGAATAAAAAAAAGGGGAGAGTAGAGCAGGTGACAGCACAAGGGGGGCCTCAGCAAAAATGAAAAAAAAAAAGATAAAAATCATAGATGCTTGGAACTTGATAGGGAACGAAAGGGAAAAAAAACAGAAGGGCAACACTGGGCACTCACCAGGAAACCATATGGCTGGTGTTACCCTTCCTGAATAATGAATGGCAGAGAGAGGAAGTAAAGAGGGGGATCCTGATCTCCATGCATTATGAATTAACAGGAGAGTGGTGGAATGTGGGCGGGTGAGACGGCCAGAGGTGAGAGGGTCCAAATAAAATCTCCAACTGGATAGTGATGGGGGGACTCCCATCTGGCCTCACAAGCAAAACCTTGGCTACCCCATGGTATGCTACCTGAAACTCTGGGTGCCTCACCCATAACTGTCACACCACCTTTCTAGTTAGATGCTATTGAATTCTTTGTACAAGTTAATTAATGCACAAGGGACTTTAACAGTCCGTGGATTTACTTCCCGCCTTCCTTGTCTCCCTGTCATTGGCTTGCCTCTGCTCCTACATAAGACAGTGAGACAATAAGATCCTTTCATTTTCATTAGTTATTGTCACAATTAGCACACAGAAAAATGGACAGGATTTGAAGATCCATCTAAAGGCACTGTCCTGCTCATGAGCCCTAATCAGCTCACAGATGGGATGACTACCTCAGTGCATTATACTAACACAAAGACATTCACACAGTGCCCCCTTGTTGATTCTGCAGTATAGCACTTACTTCCTATAAACTGCAAAACAGGACTAAATGCTGTCTAAAGGCTGACAATCACTTCTGTGTCAATAATAAAACCCACTGTTCCTTTTAATCTGCTAAACTAGCAGTGTCACACTGAAATTCAGGATTCTGAAAACTGCATGGCTCTCAGTAAAAACCTTATGCAATCTCTGAACTTGGTGTTTTAGGTGGGAGGGAGACTGAGAAAGAGCTAGAGAAAGGGGAGAAAAAATTCTCAATGATGAAACAGTCTATTCTGCATTGCCATTGGATGAGTCCTCTGCCAATGGGAGGACCAGCTCCATGGCAACAGGCTCTGTCACCAAGAGAAAAACCTGAGATCTCCCCTAACACCCCCACATCCATTTCCATCTCCACCCTCACCCCTATCGCTACATAACCTGGCTCTGTGCATTAGAACAATGCTGTTTCAAACCTAACACATAAAATAACTCATTTATATTGCCCCTTGACATCTGTCTAACCTTTCAAACTCACAAGAGCTTTCCATTTTTTATAAGGAGGGAATGGAGTGAATGGCTGGAAAGGACTGAACCCTTGGCCAATCTGAGAAACATGAAAGCAGGCCCAAAATGGAACAGCAGTGATCCCAGTGGGATCCTGGGACAAATAATGACCCTCAGACATGTTCCTCCAGGCCCCTTTGGAAGCATGGTACCAAAATGCACACAGCTTCTGTTTTGCAACACCCTGCTCCTCCTTACTTCAAAAAGACTGGAGTAACTACACATAAAGAACCATTTCACATGTATCTGTTTTTAACTTTGAGCCACGAGTACTAGCTAACACATGAACATATACACTTGCAGAAACGTACAATATTGGGCAAGCCCTGTGCAGAACTCACAGAATCAGTAGGCCATCAGTGACAAGGAGGAAAAGGATTATAAACAATGACAAACACCTCTCATTGCCTAGCCAACATTAGTGAGTTATGTCCATCCACTGTAGGGCTTTTCTGGAATGCTGAGCCACACGTTCCAGTTCAAGCGAGATGGTGAAGGCTAGAATGCCCGGGACCCCAGTGCGCACACACAAACATAAGATTCCCTACACAGAACACAATACACTACTACAGCTACTGCCCTATTTCGCACATGTTGATTGACCTGATTAAGTGTTAAATGACACTGCTCATTCATGGGCAGTTTAGCTCACGATGAAATAATCAGTCAAACAGGGCCCTCTGTGCCCTTTCCTCTCACCAGTTTAGAACTTTCTCTCTACTCACGGGTCTACTAGTACACAGTCCATGTTCACAACACTGGAGCCCTCTCACCCAGTTCACAGTACAACAGTGTCAGCCTCAGCCCCTCCACTGACATAATGTGTGTAATCCCCTTTCCTAATGTGAATTCACTTCACACTGCAGGGCAAGCCACTCAGCCAGTGTGTGTTTCTGGGGAAATTTCCAGCAGTAGAAGAAAGTAGGGAAAGAATGTTTTCCAAAAAACTTAACTGTCACTTCCGGCACTGCCCATCTTAAGATGAATGGGGACAGGAATGCAGGACTGCACAGAGATGACCCTATGGCACTGGAAGGCAAAGACACATGCTGCAGATAACCATCTCACACACAGAAGCACCAAGACAAGGTGCAGGTCCAAAAAACCAGCAACTCACAAAGGGTAGTGCCACCATAGCTTTGCTATCAAGTCATCCAAAGAGATACAGAAATTCACAGAAAATTTTAATGCAGCAATTCACAACTGGTAGTGTAGTTGTTGGAGTTACTGCCTTTGGATCCAAAGGTGGCAGGTTCTATCGCCACCTCCGACTGTATAGTACCTTTGAGCAAGACACTTGCCCTAAATTGCTCCAATAAAAATTACCCAGTTGTATAAATGGGTAAATAATTGTAAGCTTGTAACCTTAACATTGTAAGTTGCTTTGGAGGAAAGCATCAACTAAATGGATAAATGTAATTCAAGTTAAAACTACCACATCAGAGCTCCTCCCAAAACTAAACCAGAAACCTTCCGATAACAAGTTCTTAAAATGTAGACACCATGCTATCTGTTGTCCTTTAATGTTGCATCTGTAAAAGATCCTAACTCCAGTCTGAACATTTTTCCCCAAATCACAATAAATATTTTCATGTATGATTCTCTTAGAGTAACACCTCAAGCCCAAAAGACCTGAACATCCATCCTACCAAGCCATGCAGAGTAATAAATACAAATAGGCAAAGGGAACCTCCTCCCTAGGTTTTGGAATGTTCTGGGGTCTTTAACTGTTTGTCTTAATTACTGTATCTTTTAATACCCACTGTCTGATTAGATCAACCCAGATGGGCATGTATTGAGGGTCCAGAGAGAAATGTCTGCCAAAGTGTTTACATGAAAGCTTTTCCGGTGGACTCTGAGGTGGCAGACCAAGGTGGGTGTTCTCTCAGGGGGAAGACCAAAAAAAAAGATTGCATTTCCTACTATCTTAGTATAAAAACAGGATGAATTCATAACTGCCAAAGATGAGAATGTTACCATGACACCAAGCCCTAGGACACATACTATACTTAATGCAACACAGATCGGGCCTATGCTTAAACAGTGAATGATCCTAAGAAGCAAGGTAAGCAAAGAAATCTCAAAAGAAATGGAGTTGAATCATGTTCCAGTACATTCACAACAGAACAAAAGGAAGTAGAAGAGGTTCCAGGGACATGCGCAGTGATGGCAAAACACATGCTCTTGCTCAAAAAGTAATCCTTATGCACTCAGCAGGAATCCAAATATCATCCACCAACAAGAAAGACAACAGCAGGACAAGACTAGAGCCACTGAACAAATGATAACACTGCTTTGTGAACAAAAGATCCATAACTAGAAATGCCCTATGGTCAAAACAGGGTAGGAAAGTGCTGAAGCAAAAGTTAAAAAAAAAAAAAAAAATCATAAGAGGTCAAAATTCAAAAGACTGTAGGTTCTTGGTTTTGGCTGTGATGTGGCAGAATGAGACCCCTTTCCTTCAGAACTGCTGAATCACTTGCAGCATTCAAGAAGAGTTTCAAAACAACTCTTTTGGACCCACTTCCACCCAATCTCTGAAAAGCTCCACAAATTTGCATCAAGCCATCTGTCATGAACACCTTTCCTATCAGGCTCTGTTATACAGGCAGCTACTGAAGTACTGTATAACTGCAAAAAAAAAAAAAAAAACAGTGGTACTGGACAAAATTATCTGTGCTTTAAAAATCACACATCTGCACCAAAACCTTTTCAACTTTAGCGAAATGCATTTTTTCCCCCCATTCTGAGCTGTACTTCACTTTTAAGAAAAGCTTGTTTAAATGAATAAATGTAAATGTGAAAGGAAAAACTGAGTATAAAGATGGTACCAGTAATGTTTGTGAAATGTTATCAGTACCAAAATTTCCATTAAAATTTTTCCCCTTTAAAAGCATAATATCTGAATAATTTTACACATCGATTTTCATTTAGCAATCTCTGTTGCCAGCACATGCATTTCGGGTGCCTAAGAAAAAGAGCTAACTCTGGACCTCGGGCCTGCTGCTTGCAGTAATTAAACAGGACATGGAAGCTAGATCACGTCACAATCTTGCTTCTGGTGATACAGCCAGGCTCTCACGGTGCTCTGCCATCTGCTAACCTGTCGCATGTCTCCAGTCCCCTGTCGAACGTGTTCTCTGTTTCTGTTCTAAGTGCTGAATCAAACCACCCTCAGTGACACCCAGCTTTTTGTCTTCCATTACCAGCTGCAGTCTAACACCCATGTATGTGTGTGTGTGTTCCACCTCAAGTCTTGCTCAGTCAGGTCCTCCACTCGGATATGGCAGATAGACAAATATTAGAGAGGGGTGGGTCTACAATTAAATGGGCTTCATCACAGCCAACTGAACAACATCTTCAGGCTGATTTAAAACCCATGCAGGCTTGCAGCAGTCAAGCTACATCTCCAACTCCACATCAGGCACCCAGATACTGAAAGCTATGAGGCCACAAGTTTGACTATAGGAACACAGAAAGGAACACTTCCATACCTCAACAATCACAGTGTAGGGTCCATGCCTAACTGATTATGACCCCCTTCCCCTGAATGTATTGGTTTGCCAGTCAGCATGGCTGCAAGTCCTGGGCTATGATGTACTAACACAGCAGAGAGAGCTCATGGGTTCGTCTAATGACCAAAATGTCTTTGTTGACTTTTCCTCAAAGTACTCAGAGAAGGACACATGGAATACAGATGTTCCTCCATTTATGATGGTTCGACTTATGAGTTTTCAAAATTACGATGGTATGATAGCAATATGCATTCGGTAGAATCCGTACTTAGAATTTTGAATTTCAATCTGTTCCCACACTTACAATATGTGGTATGATACTCTCTCCCGATGCTGGGCAATGGCAGTAAGCCGCAGCATCCACTCAACCATGCTCGCAATCTCTAGCAATCATGCAAACGAAAGTAAACAACCAATACTGTACTGAAAGCATTTTATTTGTTTTCACATCCCATCGCGTATATTAAATGCCCATGTGTGTTTCCTGCTTAAATTTGCCTAGCTGTAGGCTATGGTAAGTGTTCTGAACAAGTTTAAAGTAGGCTAGGCTATGTTCAGTAGGTGAGGTACTGTATTCTTTTTCAACTTCACGATGGGTTTATTGGAACGTAACCCCATCGTTAGTCAAGGAGCATCTGAATTTACTTTAAAAAAATAAACTTGGAAAATGCCATCAAGTGGAAAGCTCTGCTCTGTAACTGCAGATGATGCATCCAATTCAAACCTAATGACCTGCATACATGTATTGCACTCCTCTCTCCTTGTTTGTGTGTGTTGCAAAGTTCTTTTGGAACAGATCTAAAAAGCAAGTACTTCCCTAAATTAAAAAAAAAATGCAAAATCCCATTAATGCATCAAACCAATGTTGAGGATATGTGAATGAAACAGGAAGAGGAATATTTTACATGACATCTCCCTTCTGAACATTATTGTTTAAGCCCTTCAAGGCACACTGGTACTTCGGGCCAGAGTTTGCCTGCACACAGGAGAGAAAGGAACAAGGACAAAAGTGGTTTGGAGGTTTAAAGAACAAGAAAAGCACAAACCTTCCAACTTCAAAAGCAATTATACCAACATTCTCTCTGGGGATTACTATTGATTTTCCTTTTCTGCCCCACATGCTCCGTCTTTTTCCCACGGACCACCATTAATATGCAGCATGCATCGGAAGCTCTTCACAACCTGGATGATGCTCTCCAGGAAAAACAAACAGAAAGACAGACCTGAAAACAAGGAGAATCCACCCTGTTCTAGTTTTTTGTGGATACACTGGGCTCACCAAATCCATCTTCAATCCTGCCTATTTATTTCTCAGTAGCACAGATTTGACCTTATAAGAGCATTCAGGAAGGGGGGGGGGGGGTCAGCTGGAAAAAAACAATAAGAACAGGTGAGGGAAATTCCATAATTGATACTGGTTGCAAGTCTTCCTGAAGGGAACAAAGAGTTACTTTTACAACCTTCAGCATGATGAAATAAGGATGGAATAAACAACAGCTAACACCAATGGTTACCAAAGCTCATTCAGAAAAAAAGACAGGCTACATCCTCCGGGACAGAGCTTCTCAGCCACTGAGCCAGAACCTACCACTGACAGACTAGTCAAACATTGAGTCACAACAGATTACACAACAACAGACTTAACATTCAATACCCAGGCACAAACTGACACTGATGAGAACCTTTGGGTCACTATTGCTTTCATTCACAAAATGCAAAGGACGGAAAGAGTTTCTCCTTACAGGGAGCCATGTTACTCATATCACCTCTCACAGAAACGCACATGTACAATACACAAAAAAGGTGAGGAAGACAGATTTAAAAGGAAAAAGGAAGATGCAGCTGGTGGAGAAAGACTGGTTTTAAAAGCCTGAAAGAACAGGGAGGCCATGAGACTTGGCTTCTATTTTTAGCAGCAGTATTTTTTTTTTTTTTTTTAAATTCAGGAGGCTCTGCTGCTCGCTCTCCCTCCAGCTCCCTGTACCAGCACATTGTGTTCACAAATAATGGTAAAAAGCATCCTCTGGAAGACAAGTGGAAACGCACACACGCACGCACGCACGCACACACGCGCGCGCGCACACACACACACACACACACACGCTCGACACCCTCACCAGCACCAAACCCTTTATTTTGTTTGTTGTGAGAGACAATTTTTGCTGTTTTCACAATCAATTCTGTGAATTGGTTACAGACACCCACCCCACACACACATTGAAATCCTTTCCTCATCTTCAGTTATACCTCCAATTGTACAACTACCCCCTTCCTCACATCACTCTTCCGCTTTATTTGCTTCTCTCCAACTGCAACTCCACCCCCACTGTTCCCAGCCCCCGCACCACTGGAAGATGCACTTGCAGGGAATTCCTCATTACCTCAGCATTGTCCCCAATGAAGTGTGCATGGCATTTAGATCACAAGAGCCTCTCTCACATCTCCCATGCACACAAAGACAAAAAAGACAAACCTTTCACTATATCCAACTCATCCACAGAGAGAGAGAGAGAACAAAGCGTTAAATCGGAGGTGCTTGCGTTTAAAAAAGCTATATCTGCACAGTCTATAAATATCCATACAGGCAGCAATTAAAATGTGAGTACTCCACCTCCAACCCATCCAGAACAAGTAATGCAGGCAAAATGGCAAGCAGAACTGTGCTCCCAACAGTAGGCATCTCACTCTAGCATCTTTGAGCAAAAGAATAATTACAGATATTTAATTAGCTCCTCACACCACTGCTCGAGGCTTCAGAGAGGACGTAGACACGGCAAGTACAGAGCTGTGCTCCAGGCAGAAATGGAGAATCACATACCAAAGCATGAGAGCAGCTTAAGGGAGCAGCAAAAACACGGGAAAAGCTAAATGAAACAATGAAGATCTCTCAGGTTGATAGCAACTCTTAGCTTGGTAGGTGTGCAACAGGAAATAGACATTAACACACACACACACACACACACACACACACACACACACGCGCGCCTTACTGTTTGTATGTAGGCTTTGCTCGGTTCTCCTTGTTGGGTTCAGGTGATTTTCAGGAGCCAATTCAAGGCACCGTTGCTTGGAAATCAGGCAACACTGGTGATACTTTCATCTCAAGAAACAGCTGAGAAGACTCCATTCCCCCAGAAAAAACAAATGCTAATCTTGGAAAGTGAAGAACACACTCCCTCCCTCCGCCTTCTCTGTTCCCCTCTGTCCTCCTCAATGCCAACCCAATCTCCGAAAATGAGAATGAGTGCCTCAGTTCAGATAGCCTCTGCCTTTTTCTGAATGAAGCACGAGTGCTCCAGAACTACAGGGCTTGCTTGCCTGCTTGCTTTTCCGCGCTGTATCATGCGCACGCTCCTTCTCCCCCGCACCCCTCCTTCTCTCCCTCTCCATCTCGCTCTCCCAGACAGTGATAATGTAATTGCAATGACAGACAACCCAAGACTATTCAAGAAGCCCAGCTGTTTAAAGCCCTGTGTTAGAACATATTACAAACCAGCACACACCATATGATGCCAGGGTGGTGTGTGGAGAAAATAAAGCATTAGTTTTCTTACTCTGGTTTCACTAACAATCTGTTTCGGAGATGCATCACTGATGCGCTCCTGGACGGCGTATGCTCACTATATCCACAGAAAACTGCAATTTCTGCAAGCACCTGCTGAGAATCCAAGCCTGCTCACCATGAACTACACCTCATCTCAGAATGACTCAAATGACACGAATTGTTCTTTAAAGCATGACCTCACAATTAAGATCTGTTTGCTACAACTTGACGGCCACCCTTAGAACCAGGACCTGCTCGCTCAATACAGGGTGCACATCCACTGTGCAACAATCTAACCGGTAGCATCCTATTGAGACACCTTCACCTCTGTTTTCTTCTAATATTCCAGCTTTTAATTGCTGAAAAGCACTGGCATGGCTGATCCTGAAAAGATTTGAATCCCTTTTAATGACTAGCGGTGTTTTAAACAGATACACACATTAATTTCCTGACTGAAAACTTCCAATATTCCATGAAATTTAATATTAAATATATGTACTACAGAGGGAATCTGCATTAACTTCAGAAATTCCATCCAAAAAATGGTGCCAACTTGCTGTGTTGCTGGTTTTCCCAGCCTTACATTTATAAGCAAATCAAAATTTTTTTTGCACAGAAGCAGACACACTTCGCTTAATGTTAGGATGTAAGTGAATCTGCGCATAAGTTCATGTCTAAACATATTAACACAATTAAGGCAAACAATGGGGGGGAAATTCTACTTCCAATCCATTGTACTTCATTATCTGCAAGTTAAGTGATAGATTTCCCACTGCTTGGATGCAGCAAACAGTCACCGAAAAACATGCTATGGAAAAATTCATTTTAAATACATGCGTGTAAAATAATAATTCATGAAGAATTCCACTGATTCAGTCTGGGGCTCTGACATCACCGACCCAAGGAAACCCCACCATTAGTGTGTAAAAAAATAAATAAATAAAATAAAAACACTCCAGTTACATAATGCAATTCTGACAGACTGACTCAGTGACTCATACTTTTCCCTTCAGTGCCAAGATGACCTCACTCTCCGACGTCACATCAAGACAGGAGCATAAGGGTGGACCACTGACAGGTTGAGAATGTCTCTAGATCATACTAGGCAACACACCATGTGCAACAGCAACAGTGCCCATTTCCTTCTGTCAGTTATTTGGAAATGGACACATTGACAACATGGTCTTGTTGCCATTGCTGATGTGAGTTTCCTCTGGGATTTCTGTACTTCAATGAAAATGATCACTTTATCATCTGCTCACTACTACTGCTATCCATCTATTTAGCAAACTTACCTATCGCAGAAATCAGTGTGTTTATCAAATTTTCAGATACCGAGAGCCTATTTTCCATTTGTTTAAATGGGTAAAGTAATAATGCGTTCCCAGGAAATCTTAAACCCTAAACCAATTTCTTCAAATGTCACTGTAACACTAAACAACACCTATAAAATACAACAACCTATCTGTACTGGGCTGTTAACAGATGCAGGACACAGAAAAACAACATCACTGGATTAATCTCACTATAGTAGAGTTGAAGAGCAGTACTCACAGATCACACACACCCAGCCTAAGATACACACACACACACACACACACACACACACACACACACACACACACACACACACACACACTAGGGTCAGCAATGCCCCTGTAACTTCCATAACCATTGCTCTCTCAGCTATGTACACACATGGAAGTACTGCTTTGTGAGAAAGGCACACCACTACATTTAAAGGATGCTAGCAGTGTGGTTAGAGGTGCTGACTTTGGATCCGAAAGTCACTAATTTCAATCTTACCGGCAGTTGCAGTAACCTTGAGCAAAGTACTTTTCCTAAATCGCTCCACTAAATTTATCCAGCTATATAAATGGGTAAATAGTTGGAGTTAGCTTAACATAGCTTTGGAGCATCAGCACACCCAACAGAGACAGACATGCCTGTGGAATTTCCTACACTTCCCACAATGCAACAATTGCACATTCCTAAGATCTGTATGTAGAGGCATGAATCACTTCATGATTATCAAACGGTTAATGAGGTAATTAATGGGTATGTTTGTAGGCATGCTTTACGGAAACATGTATCTCAGAAAAAACTACTAGGATGGTGATTAAGAATTGGCAATATTCTGGTAAAGTTTTATGCAGCTACTTGTGTGATGAATGCCAGTGCATATGGTGAAAGGAACTAAGTGTACTTAATCACATCTGCAGCTATGTCTATCTCCTAAGGTAACACACAAACTATTTCCTAGATCTACATTGCTTTGGAGAAAAGCATCTGCTAAATGAATAAATGCAAGTAGTTTGCCTCATACACCCATCAACCAAAACATTAAAACCACTGACAGGTGAAGTGAATAACATTGATTAACTCATTACAATGACACCTGTCAAGGGGTGGGATATATTAGGTAGCAAGTGAACAGTTAATTCTTGAATTTCATGTGTTGGAAGCAGGAAAAATGGGCAAACATAAGGATCTGAGGAACTTTAACAAGGGCCAAATTGTGATGGCTAGACGACTAGGTCAGAGCATCTCCAAAACAGCAGGTCTTGTCAGGTCTCCCGGTATGCAGTGGTTAGTACCTACCAAAAGCGGTCCAAGGAAGGACAACTGGTGAACCAGTGACAGGGTCATGGGCACCCAAGGTTCACTGATGCGCGTGGGGTCTGATCCCACAGAAGAGTTACTGTAGCACAAATTGCTGAAAACCTTAATGATGACCATAATAAACAAGTGTCAGAACACACAGTGCATTGCAGCTTGCTGTGTAGCCACAGACTGGTCAGAGTGCCCGTGTTGACCCCTATCCACCGCCAAAAACACCTACAATGGGAACATGAGTGTCAGAACAGGACCGTGGTGCAATAGAAGAAGGTGGCCGGATCTGATGAATCACACATTCTTTTAGGTGTGTGTGTCGTTTACCTGGGGAAGAGATGGCAGCAGAATGCATTATGGGAAGAAGGGAAGCCAGTGGAGGCAGTGTGATGCTCTGGGCAATGTTCTGCTGGGAAATCTTGGGTCCTGTCATTCATGTAGCTGTTACTTTGGCACATACCACCTACCTAAACATTGTTGCACACCATGTACACCTCTTCATGGCAATGGTATTCCCTGATGTCAGTGGTCTCTTTCAGCAGGATAATGCACCCTGCCACACTGCAAAAACTGTTCAGGAATGGTTTGAGGAACATGACAGAGTTCAAGGTGTTGAACTGGCCTCCAAATTCTCCAGATTTCAATCCAATCAAGCACCTGTGGGATGTGCTAGAAAAACAAGTCTGATCTATGGAGGCCCCACCTCACAACTTACAGGACTTAAAGGATCTGCTGCTAACGTCTTGGTGCCAGATACCACAGGACACCTTCAGAGATCGCGTGGAGTCCATAACTCGATGGGTCGGAGCTGTTTTGGCAACACGAGGGGCATCTACACAATATTAGGCAGGCGGTTCTAATGTTTTGGTTGATCAGTGTATATAGTACAATGAACAGAGGGATGCCAACAACAGTTCATTACTCCACTTTTGCCTCTCTTGCATAATGAGGGACTTTTGTATATTTTTTGTGGACAGATGCCAGACGCATTTCAAACTGATTTTTCATTCTGTAAATCAAAGCTTGGGTATCAAAATCCAAAAGTCACACTCTAATTTTGAACATAGAGAATTTATAAATCAAGGGATGCCTGTATACTATCCTGCACTGCCCTCTGCTTCAAATCAGGGGGCAAAATTTTTAAAATTTTTAAATAATATATAATAATAATATAATAATATATTTAAAATGCAAAATCAAATTTAATTTTTTTTTTTGCATTTTAAATATAGGGGGCATAGCAGCACAGTGGGTTTGGCTGGTGCCTACTGTGTGACGGGTCTGGGGTTCGAGCCCTGCTTGGGGTGTCATGCGACACACTGGTGTCCCGTCCTAGGTGTGTCCCCTCTCCCCTCAGCCTTGCACCCTGTGTTGCTAGGTAGGCTCCGACTCACTGCAACCCCGCTCAGGACAAGCAGTTGTTGACAGTGACATATTTTAAATATATATTTGCATTTGGCTATTGCTTGAAGGATGGCCATTACACAGTTGCAGATTAAGCTAACCTAAATACAACCAGCAAAATGAAAAGTACAAACACAAAAAAACACAAAATGAAAAAGAAAAAAAAAAAACCACAGATTTTGAAACAGTTTAAGAGTACAAGTTATGTCATATGTCATTAAGGGAATGTATTTAAAACCTGAAGGCTACAGGTTACCGTCTTAGACATCCAGCTGTATAAACGTTTAAAAACTGGAATTTAGCGTCTTCCGGAGTAGACTGCATCGTCATAGAAACTAATCCCAACGTTTCGTTTCCTATGTTGGAAACACCCTCGGGGTTCTGCATCGTAAACTGTTAGATGCTGTCTTCACGGATCATTGATGTAGCCTAGTACGTTGATTGAGGAGTTCGGGTATATAGTTATATAGTTTAAAAACTGGGCAAACAAGGTGCATTCATGTCAGGATAACATCTTTCATGATTACCAGACATGAATGGATTGTTTTTGTTAATCATCTTAATTATCAGACAAAATTAAGTGCACAACAAACTACTTGAAAAAGAAGCATAATTAATTTTACAAAAACATTAAGGTACAGTTTGCCATTCACAAAAAGTGCAAGTCTAAATTAAATGTAGTTCCACACCAACCATTTGACAACAGTTACCGTAAATCAACCATGGCCCCCCCCCCATAGCCAACCACTTTTTTTTTTTAAAAAAAACTGCTTATTGTGTCAGTGATTTTACTCTATGTAGTATTTTATAACTTAACACAGGATTTAAAAAAAGCCTTTAATTTCCTTCAGTTGAACTTTGTGAGTGATACGTTCTTCCTCTATGATACATTAGCTGTTCTTGCTTAGGAGACTGAAACATGTAAGCCAGTCATAACATGAGAACAAACAGACTGAAGAGCTGCAGTATACACAGAAAGTAGGGAAAAAAAGTTAACACCACACATCCAAGAATTTCAGTCATAAGTCATGAGGAAAATGCTTATAGCAGAGGATAAAAGCAGTAGCGTAGCAGACAAGGTCAATGAAAGTAAGGCGATAACGTGAAATACAAGCTAAAAAACATTTTAAATTTTATGTATTGCACTAAAGTATAGGGTAATCATGCCCTGTCTTTTTTACTTTTAAATAATTTTTTCAAAGAAAATAAGAAAAGACTTTTTGTAATGATGTGGTCAACAGACCCCAAAGCAGGGGCCAACATCATTATAGTACATTAAAAGCCTAAGTACAAAGCAAAAAATAATTTAGTTTTGAAAAAATGAAGTTCACCCTTTTCCCACATTTATGCAAGATTAACAAAGGCATCTCAATACTTCTGCTTTTTAATAGTTGGTTTGCAATTTTAGTAAACTCAGTTTACCAGTGGCAGCTGGTACTGTAGTGGTTAGAACTGTTTCCTTTGGACCCAATCCCAGAATTCCAACTTCATCTTTAGTACTCAAATAAGGTGTTCACCCAAAATTGCTCCAGTAAAATTATCCAGCTGTATAAATAGCTAAATAACTGTAGGCAGCTTAACATTGTAAGTTGCTTTGGAGAAAAGCATTAGCTAAACGAATAAGTGTACAATTTAACATATATTTGCCCCCCCTCCCAAACATGCTATTTGCTAAAACAACCTGTAAATGTTTAAAAACTATTTACAAAGCAACTAACCATATAATATTTTTTAAAGAAATTTGTTTTTAATTTGAAAAGTAAAAAAGGATCAGTGAAGGTCTTCAACAGATCTAGATGAAGTATTATATAGTCCAGATGTGCTTGAACAGAAAAATGAATATTGAACGAGAACAGAAAAATATTCAAAAGGAAACTCTAGCATTACAGGTATAACATTTGTGGAAGGAATTAGAGTATTTCACACACTGTGCTACAACATAATGCCTGTTATTTTATTCCAACATTCCACCTGTATAAATGGTTTTTTAAATAAATTCTGCCTGCTTGAAAACCAGCTGCCCCCTCATAGCTGGGTGACAGGTAGTCGTGTCCAACGCGTTACCCATAGCCCACCAGCCACCTCCACTCACCACTCTCTGGCTCGGATCAATTGCTTGTGGTGAGCAAGCGAGTGAGAGATTCAATAGAGATCGAGATGCAGTCGCAGCGCCAGCTCTCCACTGCTCAGGCAGGCAGCTAAAAATAGAACTTCAAATCTCCTGGAAAAAGGAAAACACACACACATACACCCTTCTGCTGCTAATGGAGTCTCATACAGCAGGAGATACAGACTGACTAGCCAAACTGATAAAACTAAGTAAAGGAGCATACCGGAAAAAAAAATCATCACGCATCAAGAAAATATGAGAAGCTATTATGGTTAGCACCCACATTTCATGATTATTGTATTAGTATATGTTTACATTGTGATCCTATAACTGCAACCAACGAACTGCCATCTTTGTCATTGTTACACTATTACAAGAATTACTTAGATCTTCAATGGTAATATCTGCCTATATAACAGTAATATAAAAATAGCAGATTGTCTTAAGCATCTGCACATCTGTCATCTCAATTCAGACACTAGAAAACCAAATGTAAGGATTTTAATAAAGAGGTAAACTGGCAGCGTTTCATCCTCAATCCAAAAGTTAATGCTTTGACGGCCACTGACCATGATATTCACCGTTCACTAAAAACAGTGTTTCAATATAACTGTTAAAGCTGCAATCTCTAACACACAAGGGGGCATTTAATACGACTGTCACACAGATACTAAAGACTGCTCCAAAATCACATAGTCATACCGTAAGAGTTTTAAAAATAAAAAAAAAAAAAACAGTAAAAGAATGACTTGAAGAACTTTCATTTTAATACCCCTGCCTCCACTGTCGAGGCATTTCTTTGCATTGAAGACCAAATTTGAATTTTGCACACCTCCTGACAAATTTTTCCTGGACTGTTTAACGCTACTTTAGTTTCAACAATTATCTACTGGCTAAACTGCATATAAGTGTCAGAATTTTCCCTTCCGCTGTTATCAAAGTCAAAACTGGCAAAATTTCACAGAGAAAACAACTGTATGATAGAAAATAAGAGATAAATTATCATACCCTTTGAGTTTGAATGGAATAAGTGGTTGATAACTCAGAACAAGGTAGTTCATCTGTTTCTAAAGCCAGGTGATTAAGACCAGACTAATGTTGGTTTAGTATTCACCTGAGGTAGACAGATCATCCTTTCTGCTCTGCATCCATGTTTTTCATGTACACAAATATAGAGTGTACTAGAGTATTTCTGCATAAAAATTATCTATACCCATCTATGAGTACTAAAACTGATCCAAATTATTAATACTTGACTATTTTTGTGATGAATTTCAAAGTAACAAGAGGACCAAATGATTCAAAAACTCTTCTTCACAAATAACATCATGAGTAATTTTTTCAAGGCAGTGCCATCATTTAAAGATGTATCCATAAGTCAGATTATTCTTAATAAAAGTTCATTTCACCATAAATGTTTGTTTTAAGAATATTCTATGGCTTTTTGTTAGTTAAGACTGCTGTGAGCTAGTCACATCTAAAGCCAACACGAAGAAAACTTGAGTAAACCTCATTCTAAAGAATACTTCTGAATTAAAGTCATATGCATCTTAGGTATGTTATGTAGTTTTGAATTTTCTACATATCCATCCAGGAACACATTTTGTACTAAACGCAAGTTAATGACAAATACAAGCAACGTAATATGTTACAGCAAACATCCTAGATAATTTGCTATACATATTAAGCTTCATGTAACAGATACTTAATCCAAATGTGGTATATGAGAGGTCATTTGCAGTTACAGCCACTGAACTGATGAAACAAGGTGTTGTCTTGGAAACAGAATGACTTTTCTTACATAGGCATCAGCTGCCATTTTTCAGTATAGCAAGTGCTCGATGTGAAACGTGCAGTATTTGGACTTTTTTGAAAATAAGAAAATCTGCCTCTTTATTGATTATGTCTATGACAAACATACAAAAGAAGAAAGGTCATAGGAGAACAGTTCTTGAAGCTGAGCAGACTGACATGCATGACTCAAAATCTTCCATAATACAATTTTCTGTTCCTAAAGAATGTCTTTTAGATCATACACTATATAGCAACAGGGAGTTTTACAAACAAGTTTACAAAAAAGTCTAATGAACAACCTTAAGGACATAAAACTGTAGCAATCTCAGAAGCCAAAGTTTTTCCTCATCTGGTGCAATTATGAGAAACCTCATATTTACTCAAATCTTCCTTGCTAAATGCAAAGAACAGCTGGCAGAGGAACAACTGGTAGCATAGTGGTTAAAGCTGCTGCCTTTGGACTCAAAGGTCACAGGTTCGAATCTCACCTTTAGCTGTGGTACCCTTGAGCAAGGTTTTACCCTAAATTGCACCAGCAAAAAAATACCAAGCTGTATAAATGGGTACATAATTGTAGGTAGGCTTTTCGGGACAACTATCCATAGAGTCACCATGAGTTAACATCGACTTGACAAAACAACAATTGTAGATAGATTAACATTAAGTTGCTTTGATGAAAAGCGTCAGCTAAATGAAAAGCTTCAGAGGTCCTGTAAACCATGTCAATGAATACATAATTGGATACAAGATCTGATGAGATGAAAGTATTTACTGGAGAGTCCTTTAAATGAGGGTGCATCAGTTTTCTACACCCTGTACCTTTTACTTTTTCTACACTTTTGCAAGGATCATGGGAGAAAAGTCACTCACTACGCAACATAACAATGACAAGCCTTGTAGCTATGATATCGAAAGCTAAGGAACGATGCAGTATCAGACTTATATGGCAAAGGTGAAAGCAATTTCTATGGATTTTAATAAGGTTTAAAAGAATTAAGGCAATTTAAAAATACTTAATGGTACTGCTTCTTCAAAGTCTACTGAAAAAATTACAAACTCACGGTCCAAGATAGTGAAGCCCAGAAAATGATCCCAGTTCTCAATATACAACCAAGAGTTAAGAACACAAGTTAAATGGCCTCAATCAAAACAGTAAGGTGAATGAAGGGTTAAACAGATCAAGAAACCTTGTTAAAGATAAAGGAGCAAAAGTATGTCTAAATATTCTGTGGTGACTTCACTGACAAAATATACCTTTCACATATAAATTAAAAGTGTTAATTTAATGTACCTCTATTATTACACATAAAAAGTTTAAAACCCAAGGAGCCCATATAAATCAGAAGTATCTGATTATAGAAATTGAAGTTATGGTTATAAAATACTGGGGGAGGCATTTCCGTGCCACATCAAAAAAAAAAAAAAAATCGGCAATTTTGACAATATGTCAAATTACATTATAATTGAGGGGTTAAAAAACTGAAGAACGTCTTTTTCATGGATGTACTCAATGTTTACTATGAACAGACACAGAAAACACACAGTGGAGAGTACAGCCTTTTTCTGCACAGCTCCAGATCAGTAGCTTTATCATCTAATGTACCTGCCTCATAAATACCATTAGGGCAAAAACATAGTGAATCAATGCAGCTGCAGTGATTCATAAGTGTGATCACTCATTCTTAGGTAGACAACACTGACTACTGACTGTTCTGGCTAGTCACCTGTGCATTTTAAAGAGTTACACACTGCAGAGCTGCCCCACAGTTATGTAGAGAGCTTAACAAGTGATCAAATTACTTTTGTGAAAACCTAATATGGAAGACTACCCATGGAGAAACATAAGATACCTATGTGACACCTAATTACTGATTTAAAAATCACAACATAAATTCAAATTTTAGCTATTTCTCACAGTACGCTTTTAAACAATACTTAAGGTTAAACACAAGTAAAACATGAATAACTTATCCATGAACAGATCACAAGAACAACCAAACTGCAATAACAAAACAACCTGCTTAAAGTCTGACATTTTAGTATTGATTTCAAAAGAATCTGACTGAAGACCAAAGTATTGTGAAACGGTAATTTACTCTGAAGAACTGCTGCCCTATACAGACTGGCAAATAAAAGCTGTCCCTGTAACAATGGATATTTGCCATAGCAAATCTTTTGGCCTGTGTGTACTATTATTTGGTTGGTGAAATATTAACTGGTGACAAGAGTGTGGCTTTCAAAAATGCAACTTGCAACAGTGATGCTTCCAAGTGTAACCTGAAAATAAATTAATTAACCAGCGATTTGTCAGACCTGAAGGTATTTTCAAATGCTGTACAGGCAATATAAAAAGTATATAAACAAAGAGCATATCAACCTTTAAAAATAAAGCATGCCAGATGGTAATCCGATTAACATATAAGGAATGTAGATCCAATAATTACATTTTGAGTATGTTCATCTCGTGTTACAGTTATAGCCAAATTAGCAATGTATTATTAAATAGGAATTTCGTAAGGAACAGCCCAAAACAGTACTTAACACAAGTATGTCATAATCAGTATGATCTTAAATTGTTTACCAGCTGTGATTATATAAAGTCTTACTATTTCAGCAGGATCGCAGCTCCAATTTTCATACTACATGAAAAATGTGGGAACATCTTGCAGCATAGTCGTTAGAGGTGCTGTCTTTGAAACCAAAGGTTGTAGGTTTGATTCCCACATCCAGCTGTAGTACCCTTGAGCAAGGTACTCATGCTAAATTGCTCCAGTGAGATAAGCTAGCTGTATAAATGGGTAACTAAAGTACTTTAAACACTGTAAGTTGCTTTGGAGAAAAGTGTCCGCTAAATAAAAATGTCATGTACATGTAAGTGACTAAAGCCAACTTTGGTTTTCACTATTTGAATTTCCTAACAGGAAACTGTCGTAGCTATGAAGAAAGTGACTTCAGTATATTCATCCTTATGATTTCAGACATGAATTGTGTGCTCTCTATTAATCAAAACATTTTAAGCAAAACTTGTCTACCGTGTCATTCACTGTATTTAAAAAAAAAAAGTTAACAGAACTTGGCTGTCAAGGACAAAAATCTTGCTAAGCTGATACACTGTACATTCCTTTCTTATAACCACCAACATTTTAGCTACACTGAGAGTAACCTACGCAGCCACTGTCCACACATTAAAGACAGCCTGCAAGACAAGATATAAAAATGAAAAAAAAATACAGAAGGATTTTATACACTTCTACATAGCCACATGCCTGTATACATTGCATGGCTTAAACAGACATCTAATACAGAAAGTGACAGAGTGAAATAACTCACTGTAGATGTAAAATGTATACATCAGTCTTGCAGCAGATGGAATAGAAATAATTTTAATCAATCAATGCTCAAACAGAACACTGAGTCAACTGACTGGAAAACGACAAATCAAATGCAGAGTTTGAAACGTAAGTTTCCTGAAAGAGGAGCACTGAAGCCTTTGGGCATTCGTGTCATACCACTTACTTGCTCTAACACAATAAGCACCAGTGCCAGGACAGTTTAAACTTAGAAATGTGGAAACATTATCGAACAATTTATCCAAAATCCTGTGGTTTACCTGCTTAGTAACATGCAATCTGTTCCAAGCAAAAGCATGAGCTAAAAAGCAACTGGCTAACACTGCCACCATGTTGGCTTTATAATATAAAGACAGCAGTACACACGGAACGGCTAGTTACTGTGTTCACTCACTGTGTGTGTTTCATGTAAGATTGAACTCCTGTGCATTGCCACTTGTAGATACAGTCACAGTGCGTTTCCCATTTTAGACTGGCTACAGTACCCCAATCAAGTTTACTGTAATGTAATAGTTAATTGAGTACAACTTCACCATGTAATGCCTTATTGAAAAGAAAGATTTTTCCATTTTTACCAAGAGTTTAGGCTCACTAGCTATACCACCATGGCAGGCATGTCCTCGAGGTTGTGCTTGTAGATCTTTCCAGTAACTTACTGGGCCAGTACCTCAGCTGAATAGGTTGATAAAGACAAGGTAAGATTACGTTAAGGTTCATAATAAACGTTAAGTTTATTTGCCTAACCGGAGCCCGGCTGCCCTCACGTGTAAATTTCAGTTCACAAGCTTTCCACACTGGTCTTTCCCCCAGACTTCAGTTCATTATCATTTCCCAAGCAGGAACCAAACGCGTCATCGCATCCTCCACAATGACGGAGAACTTTAACTTTCTTATGCGGGGGAAAGGGCAGCGAGAGCAGAGACATGAACAGTTCGAAGCACGTTGTTGTTGTCACACTTACCTGGAACTGTGAATTATGCCTACTCCCCATGAGGTGGAACTAATTATGAAATCTTAATTATTACCGACCGTTATACAAGATGTTTAGAGTGGTAGTTTGGGCTGTGACGCTGAGCCGACAGCCCTGGGGACACGAACACCGCCGTTAACCAGCTCTCCGGCTCTCTCCCTGGACGCGCTATAATGGCTGCCAGTGCCTTTAAGGCTCCAAGGCTGCACACGAGCGTGAGACAAGGGGGAGGAGTTCCCATTGGCCGAGCAACGCGGATCCGCGGCTCGAGCAGGCCGGTCTCTCCACGCGCCCCCGACAACCCGCGTAAATTATCCAGCACGCGCGGGGCCTCAGCGAACCGCGTGACTACGTTGGAAATACGACTTCTGCTCTGACGCGAGGCGTTTGAAAAGCGAACGTCCAGCAAAAAGCGTGGATGTTCCACCGCAGCCTCTTGGTTTCCCGAGACGGGGGCAGAGAGAGAAAACTGTTTGGGAAACGTAGTGGCTGCGCTGGCTGGCATGGCCATGGGGACTCCGCGGTGCACGAGCTCGCCGTAAACATGGAAGACATCATGTCATGTGTCGCGTTTATTTCACCCCCCTCCCTCGTTCGCTGCCAGAGACTCGGGTCTCGCGTGCTCAAAATGACTGCTCCCCTCGTGTGTGTATGTGAAGGAGAGAGGTCTCTAGTACAATAATTCAGTGTGATAGAGGACCAGGGAGCCTTGGCTGTCATCCGCGTAAATACGTAAAGTATCGTGATAAACGACGATAAATATTATTAATATAACTGATCGTGCACACACAGACACCTCGTTGTCCGCACCACAACGCTAGGCAGCCAGTAGTTTACTGAGTAGTAGCGTAGCCACTAGCACAGTACACCTGGTCCTCACCAGCGTCCAGTCAGTCAGTGCCGGCGGCGGCAGCCTGCTCCGTGCCAACTAGTGTCCGCTTATTAAGATAAAATTCATCATTTTGGCTTGAGTTGAAGTGGAACTAATAAGACGAGCGGAAAGCCCGAAGGGATACATATTAGTTAGGGAAGAGCCGTACTCACCAGGTGTAAACTCGTCATCATGATTCTTTCAAACGACAGAACTGAGCAGAAGCGAGGACTCAGGAGATTCTTGATTCCCCGGCCGCGCGACACAGCGGCCGCAGCTGAACGGCTTCGCCTTCGGGCGTCTCTCTATACTAGTAATAGTATTGTCAGCATGTCATACTAGTAGGCAGCAGGCAGCTCGTCTGCTGGTAACTTCTGGGACAGAATACGAAACGAAAGAAAGAGCGGTGCGAGCACGGTGGCCGCTGCGCTGATCTCGAGACTCTGGTCAGTTAATCGCGGCTCCTAGTGCGGAGGATAAGGCGAAGAACAGAAGCCACGCCGCATGCATAGCGAGCCAACGAGCTAAAAACACGGCTAGCTGAGCCTGGACACACACACCACCACCAGCGCCGTCTTTCACAACAAGTAGCGCCCGGAAGGGCACGACAGACAGCCGAAGGGTCCACCTGACGTGAATGTAATAAACATAAAGGTGTCAAATGAAAAGCGAAAACGACGGGGAGAACGAACACTTCAGGTTTAAAATAAAAGGTGGGGGGGGGGACAAAACACCATTCCCCTCAGGTACAGCTTCTGCGTCACCAGTTTGTGCGCTTGCGTTCTACGTCACGCATTGTGCGCCGCCGTCCGGCGTGACTCCTGCTGACGTCACTAACTCAGCGCACTGTACTGTACTGTACTTTTAAAGTAACGGTCGCGGGGCTTTTAACTATTCAGTTGTAAATGAGGTTGGAAGGGAAGTTCCGTGTAAACTAACCCATACCATAGATTTTAGCCAGCTAAAGGCTATCTGAAGACACGTGAAAACAATAATGAGACAAACACTCTTTTGAGAAACTGTGCATGGTTATGATTATGATATTCATCATGTGCTTTGATCTCTTCAAACACCCTGGAAAGTCCTGTGCTGATTAGTTAATGCTCATTTCTGTCGTGATTTTTCATTATTATTAAGAGGGGGGGATCGCTTGGTTTGTCTAGCGTGAATAAAGGGGGAGAAACAGGATATTAATAATTGG
This sequence comes from Scleropages formosus, assembly GCF_900964775.1. Taxonomy (NCBI): domain Eukaryota; kingdom Metazoa; phylum Chordata; class Actinopteri; order Osteoglossiformes; family Osteoglossidae; genus Scleropages; species Scleropages formosus. The sequence goes on from NC_041827.1 coordinate 15,646,037, forward strand.
TGCATCTTCTGATTTCACTGCAAAATTTTAAATTCATAAAAGTAAATTAAATTGCCACAGTTCTTTCACGCAGTGTATCAATACCATCTTGTTCTAAAGTAACTGTAAAGCTCCAAACAAAGTCAAAGACCACATATTTAAGGCTTTTTCTGCAGAGTTTGTTGGACTAGCTTTTGTCATATTTGCTTTTCATGGCATGTTTGTATTGCTCAGAATAACTGAAAAACACGTGGACATGTGGATACTAGCTAAAACTGACATTGTAACTTGACTCCTACTGTATAAGTATAACTTCTGTAGTAGTTCTACTGTATAAGTCAACAAATAAATGAAAAAGGTCACTTGGTGAAAGCCATGACTCACCGATTTCTCCTTGCGATTAAATTCATGGCAAAGAATAAACTGTATTTGATGTATCTCTCCCTTTTAAAACTGATCCCATCTTGTAATTCTATGTATTTTATGATTCTGAAAGTCCTGTTATTAAGAGGCCTTGGCCTATTCGCACTCTTGTGTCGCCTCTTCGCAGTCGATATTCCCTCCGAGCAGCAAATCCAAAAGCGTACAGATATATGTGCTTAATGTCCAATGCTTTATATAGTTAGCTACTATAGAGGCCTGTGCCATATATATACACACATAATCATACATATGTCTATGTAGGTATGTAGGTACCTATGTATTTAACTGACTGTACTGTGTATCACATGTCTGCGCCTGCGTCTCTCCATCCGTTGGTGAAATTTTGTTCGTCGTTCTTGTGTGAAATTTAGTTTTGTCAAAGATTGTAGGTCGTTTACGAAAAACGCGTGTGCTCTTTTAACTTTTGCCGTCTGGCCGGCGCTACAGAGCACTGAGCACCAGAACAGCCAGGCACAAGAAAAGTTTCTTTCCTCAGGCCATCTACCTCATGAACAGTTAAATGCCCCCACTGGGCAATAAACATGTGCAATACACAACACTATTTATACTTATATTTATCTAACACACCATACCTCCTTTTACATTCCCTTACATTTGTATATAACATACCTGTACATACATATAATGTCTAGTGTCTATTTGTATATTGTATTTTTATATTTTTTCTATAGTTCTATTTTTTATTCACTTTTTCTATTTTTATTATCTGTGTCTTGCCACTGTCATTCTGTCTGCGCTGTGGAAGTTTTTGTTACCAAGACAAATTCCTTGCATGTGTAAACATACTTGGCAATAAAGCTCATTCTGATTCAGATTCTGATTCTCAATAAATAAATGTAAATATTTATGCACGTACATACGTTATGTCTGCTTCTGTACACAAGGTGGCGGTAGAGGGACACAATTGACTTAAAGGGCTGTAACCCCCGTAAGGGCCAGTAGGGGGCGAACACGTGCGCGAGAGTTGTTGCCCGGTTCGTCTCGTGTCGATAGACTTGTTTTTGTATTAATCCCTTTCAATTCATTGAGCATTTGGGCATCTTTCAAACATCTAATTCATCTTTAATTTCAAAAAGAATAATTTAAAAAAGATTCCAGTTATGTTGGTAATAATACTGTAGAGAGTAAATGAAGATGAATGCAGAAACATGATTAACTAAGACTTCTTTATCTCTGTTGTTCCTTTACTGTAAGGAATATGTACAAAAAGTTGAGCACAGCATAATGCTGTACGTCTTTATGCAGTTTGCACTGGAATATCATGCTTAGATTAGACCCTGACAATAACGCTGCACATGACAACCTTAAGCAATATATTTTATCTGCTTTGTTCCAGGTAAAATCCTGCTCTACCCAGTACTGGAAATGTATAGTGTGTACATTTTTAAGCCATCTTAAATAGTCCAGAATAGATGTGCCTGTCAAAACAGTTTTGTATTTTGTTCTCCTTTTGTGTTTGCTCCCAATAGCAAATACAAATAGCAATCCTGAAGGTTGTCGGTTCAAATCTCCCCTGCTGCTGTAGTACCCTTGAGCAAGGTGCGCACCCAGAACTGCTCGAGTAAAAATAACTTAGCTGTATAAATAGTTGTAGATATCTTAACATTGTCAGTTTCTTTGGAGAAAATCATCAGTTAAATGGATAAACGTATGGATCATGGATAAACAAGGACCGCGGGACTGATTTGTTGTGTATTTACTCCAAATGCAAGATACTTAGTGTAAGATAATTAAATAGACTGATATTCCAGGAAATATACATGTAAGGAATTAAGTGATTCTCTTATAAAGTCAATAGTATTTATTTAGCGTGCAAGTGATGATAATGTGTTTCTTATATCAGAATATTGGTAAACACCTCTCGTCTCGCAAGTCCTCTGGCATCTTACATCACTCACTGCATCAGCACTGAAAACAACCCCTGTTGCAATCAGGTAGATGAGATCAGCTTTGTGTGCACGCTCAGACTGCACGTCTCTTCTTAAAATACATCTAAAGCTGTGTCATAAGCATGCATACCTGTTATGTAGGAGCAATATCTTCAAACCCTTTCAAAACCCCGAAACTCTCTCTAAAATAGCACCACCTCCATAGTAAAACCGGCAGTGTTAAATAAACGCTGCCAGAGTTAATGCAGTCAGTGCGTTTCCATACGAACTCCCCTCAAAGTGGAACTAAATCCCTTGAGTTTAGTTCTCACTGATAGTTTTCGCTACGTACGTTTAATATTCTCATATGTATTCTCACAAATTGTGCAAAAACCAAACTATGTCAATATGAAGCAAATAACAGAGATTAGAGACACCTTTTGGCTTTAGAGCTACTACAGTCCTTGAAATCATGCAAAAGTTGAATTATTTACGGTGGAATAACTGATCACTGTTGAGGGAAGAAAGTCTTCTGTCCTTCAGGGAATGGAGGGGGTGGAAGTTTACCCCAAAATCTACCTGCAGTTAGGACTTTCCCATAAATGGTTCGGGATCCCCCATAGTGTGAGAGTGACAGAGAGAGTGTGTGTTCCGCTGATGTATGGATGAGTGACCCAGTGTAAGCAGTGTATGTAGCAGTGTAAGTCTTTGGGTGCTCTGGTTTCCTCCCACACTCCAAAGACATGCAGTTCAGCACCCATAGTGTGAGAGTGACAGAGAGAGTGTGTGTGTTCCACTGATGTATGGATGAGTGACCCAGTGTATCTAGCTGTGTAAGTCACCTTGGCGAATAAGGTGTGGGCTGTTAACACTACATAGTATCCATTGAAAGTCGCGTTGGAGAAAAGCGTCTGCTAAGTAAATAAATGTAAATGGTTAATGATGTTCAGCTCTGACGACCGGGTTGTATAAAATATGGTGTTTCGAAATTCACTCTAGAAATTGTGCAGCATAACATACGAGGGCAGCGTTTTCTGGGCGAATAAGGGGACATCCTAAGGACACCATGCACTTTTGGGTCCCTCTGTACACTAAAAATTGCTTAATATTTCACAGAGGTTATACGACCATTCATGCAAACACTGGACCCAGTCAATCCCAAAATATGGTTGTAAAAATTGGTATTCCATATCTAGCACGATGGTCAACAGCTCGAAATCAATATGGTTTCATGGCATCCTTTGGTTTTCTCCAAACGTAATTTTGTCAGAATGTAGAAAAAGGAAGAAAAGATGCCTCATCAGACCATACTGCTTTGTCCACTGCTCCGGGGTTCAAGTGTATCGCTACCCTTTTTGTTGAAACTGGGTCAAAGAGGTGTTGATCCAGTTCTATGGTAGTTTTGGGGCTGCTGATTTGTAGGTTACAGCTGCTCATCCAGCGTGCATCTGTCCCCGTGCGCGATCTTTGAAATCAAATGTCGCCCTTTTCTGCTTCATCTCTGTTTCTCCATGGTTGACATATGGCCGTTTTGAATTTTGACACCGCGTAATGTTTGCAGTTTCTGGGAAGAGCGCACCTGCAATTCCATTAAGGAACTTTGGGCCTTTTTCAAACTGATAGCTGTGTCATAGATCTGTAGATACGCTTCTGTATCGCAGCGTCCGCTTCCATGGCACTTTTACAGCTCACACACGTGGGTTTTCAGCTCGGTGGCTCACATGCGTCGCCGCTTCTTTTTCATTCAGCTGCTCGGAAGTTTCAATCCTTGGTGTCATGTTTGCAACACTGTTAAAAACAAAATGGAAATTCCAAAAAAGGAAAAGAAAAAAAAAAAATACACTCAACTAATGATGGAGCATCCATACACAGCAGAGTATATACAATACAAAAAATCCAAAATCCAAGTTTTGCAAAATAATTGAGCATTTTTATTGTTTATACTACATCATGATGTTTACACTTGGGCTGAACTGTTTGACCACAGTACCCTGGCAGAAATGACTGAGATGTAAAGCATTATTTTGCAAAACAGTGCGGTACTATAAATGATCTACATTTGCCCTTCTCACCCTGCCTCTGTGGCAGATTGTCACCTGTCCCAAACCAACAGATTCATTGCATCATGTTTGCAGTGATACACGTGTTTCTCTCCAGGCTCCGAAGCCGGCTGCGCGCAGGCAGAAAGTGGAAAGGAGAAAGGTAAGTGGAACAAAGAGCAACGCGTTCGTACTTTGGATTCGAGCGCTGACTAAACCTTCGGCGCGCTGCCATGTGCCGCGGTGCTTCGCTGCGACGCGCGCGCGCTTAGCGGTCACGATCTGTACCCGAGTCGCGCACGTCCCGGCGATTCCCAGCCAGACGAGGTCATGCGCCACGTCGCGGTGCCAACTTTATCACCTTATCATCATCGCGCCTCCCCGCACCTGTCCTGTGTGTGTCTGTGTGTAATTCCTCCCGAGGCACCCATGATTGGTGCGTCCCGCCAACGTGTCACAAGTTTGGCTGGATTACTCCAGATCTCCTCCGATCTCCGCTCTCGCTTGCTGAGCTTCTTCTGCCGCGGGACGCTTGAGTCGAGTCACCTGGGCGGCACGTGCGGCACCCGCGGGCGCATCCATCCATCCATCCATCCATCCATCCATCCAGCTCCCGGAGAAAGTTTTCTTCATCTGAGTTCTTGTTCTTCTTCGTCTTCTTCTTATTCTTCTTCTTTTCCTTCTTCTTGCCCTCTCCCTCAACATCCGCAACGAACATCATCATCATGTTGTCCACCGCCGACACGCAGACGGTCGCGGGTCCCCCGACGGGCAGCGCGCCCTCCCGGCTCCTGACGGCCCTGCTGCTGATGGCTGCGCTCGCCGCGGAGGGGATGAGCGCCGCCACCACCGCTGGCGGCTCCGGCGGCTCCGGCGGCTCCGGCGGCTGCGCGTCCTGCGGCTTGCCGGCCATGGAGAAGGGCTCCGAGGAGAAGCTGCTCGTCGAGATCGCCAAGCAGCAGATCCTGACCAAACTGCACCTGAAGGAGCGTCCCAACATCACGCACGCGGTGCCTCGCGCGGCGCTGCTCGCGGCGCTCCGCAGGCTGCACGCGGCACGCACGAGGCAGGACGGCACGCCGGAGCGGGACGGCAGCCTGGCGAGAGCCAGAGATCAGCAGGGCTACGAGATCGTGAGCTTCGCGGATCTGGGTAAGAAACGAACGGCGTCCCGACCCGACCCGACCCGACCCGACCCGCCCTTCGCGTCGGCTCCGTCTCTCATTACTTCACTTTCCAGTTTCCTTGCTACGCCGCCGGGTTGCAGGGCTGCTCTCTCTCTCGTCATCGGAACGTTGTCGGTTCGAATCCCCTTCCCGCTGCGGTGCAGGCAGGCAGGCAGGCAGGCAGGCAGGCACCCTCAAGTGATCATACAGGCTCTAGGAAAGCAAAAGGATACATCGGCCTGGGTGAAGTTAACACGATTGCTTCACAAAAACGCAGCAGCCTCGCAACCTCGAGTTTACTCCCCTCACTCAGTCTCAATCTCATGAGTTAGTGGGTGTCTCTCCAACTGCTCTGATGACTTAGGTCCGAGCCCGACCTGTACTCTACTGGAACCCTTATTTCACAGCTCTATGCATGCATTAGACCTCCATGGAGATGGCCAGGGCTTTCTGGAATACTGGGGACACATCCACCTGCTACACCTACACTTGTGTGGACTCCCTGGAGAGCATTCTTGTCATAATAAGTCAATACCAGTGCTGCTGCTGCTGCTGCCGCTGCTGCCTGTAGACCCAAAATTTGTCGGTTCCACTTCCAGCTGTATTCCCCTTGAAAAATTGCTCCAGTAAAATTAACCAGCTGTAGAAATGGGTAAATAGCTGTAGGTAGCTTAACGTTGTCAACTGTTCTGGAGAACAGCGTTCCGTAAATGCAAAATCTTGTGAGCCGGGAGAGAAAAAGGCGAATGCGAAAAACAGAGGCGAACTCCATAAAGAGCGACCGGTGATACCCATGAACCCGATGACCTTTCACTTGTGCTGATGCACAGAAGCCGCTATACACGCATGGGCAGGGTCACGCTCATCATCAATTACTCGTGTCATCCTTGCCTTAAATTATCCAGTGACCGTGCCTGATAAAAACGGAAACGGAGACAATTGACAGTTTTGTCTTAAAGAACATCGTCCTGTAACGTCAGCAGCTCAAACAATCCAAAAAGTTGCCAGTTTTGACCATTTTTATATCGCGTGGTTTATGGTATATACTCGGTAGATAATGCACCACAAAACGGATCTCTATCAACTATGAGTTGAAATAAACTCAGATCACTGTCTGATAATGTATTAAACTCTGCAAGGCTTGATTAAGAGTAAATTTGTTGATTTAGAGTAAAGCTAGAGGAAACTGTTCCTCGCTCTTTCTTGTAATTGTCTGACTTTGTCTTTTTTTTTCCTGGGTCCAGATGACATAGACTCCAGCGGTACCCAGCCCAGGCTGGCCTTCCAGTTTCTGCAGGAGCGTGGTCACAGTGTGCAGGTACTGCAGTCCTCACTGTGGCTCTACGTGCATTCTGCAGACCCCCCGCTCAAAGACTCTCGCACCTCCGCTCAGATCTACCTCTTGGGGCAGGGGGGTGCAAATCGAACTCTGGTGTTCCAGAAGACACTGGAGGTCCAGAAGGACAGTTGGCACACCTTCCCTATCACCCACACCCTGCAGGCCTTCCTTGACGGAGGCCAGCGGAGACTGCAGCTGGAGGTGAACTGCAAGGCAGGTGAGCAGGACCTCTGTGCGCAGGGCGGGTCTGCCAACACGTCCCACCAACCGTTCCTGGTGGCGCAGGTGCGCCTGCGCGAGGACGAGTCCAGGCACACCCTGAGGAAGCGCTCTCTGCTCTGCGGCGATGACGTGACCATCTGCTGCAAAAAGGAATTTTACATCAAGTTCAAGGACATCCAGTGGCAGGACTGGATCATTGCACCAGACGGCTACCACATGAACTACTGCATGGGCCAGTGCCCCCACCACCTGGCCGGCTCCCCGGGTATAGCGTCCTCCTTCCACGCCACGGTTTTCAGCCAGCTCAAGGCCAACGGCATCAACACAGCCGTGTCTTCCTGCTGCGTCCCCACCCAGCGCCGGCCGCTCTCCATGGTCTACTTCAACTCGCAGCACAGCATCGTCAAGGCCGACGTGCCCGACATGGTCGTGGAGTCGTGCGGGTGCACGTAGACGGGGCGAGACCTGTGACTGATAGACACAGAGTGTCGGTGTCGGTGGGAGTGCGGTTTTGGCATAGGCGGAAATTTACCTGCTGCTTTCAATGTCTCTACACACGTGCTGTCAGATTCTCGAACGCACGCTGTGTGGCGTGTCGTCGCTGGCCAGCAATAACGCTAAAAACGAAGGGCCCAGTGTACATTTGATAGGGAAGACGGCGAATCGTCACAAGCAACAAAAGCTTAAATGCAATATGCAGCCAAAAAGGAGTCTCTTCGCTGTAGTAAGACTCCGCTCTCCTCAACCTTTCTGCCGTAAAGATTAATGCAATTGTTAATGCTACGTTTTTTTGTATGTGATTTTTTTAGGGCAGTTCCTTGCGTAGAAAGCATTTTAAAACGTTACTACTCTGAGTAAAAAAAGCGCAGTGCCTGAGTTAGGGAGGAATTTTTCAGAAGAGATCCTTACAGGAATGACCAGGTTGAGGAGATGCAGGGTGCAGGTTTTCGGCATTGATGAAAGCTCTTTGTTGCATTGATAAACCCAACGCCATACATGTGTGCTGCTGCATGTGAAGCCTCACGCTTGAAAGGATGGTAAAATTGCAGTGCCAGTTAACCTCTTCTTGTGTTTTTTTTTTTTTTTTTTTTTAATATCGGGTCTTGCCACTCTTTGCTGTGATGAGCAACATACTGGTAAAAGTGTGACGTTTTCTCTCATCAGCTTATTATTTAATCTCATTACAGCTCCAGTTGTAAAATGCAGAACATGCAACGTTACTGCATGCAAAATGCAAGGGCCAAACAGAAATACGTGTAAGTGCCTTTTCCCTTTCACTTCATCAAAACTGGGAAATAGGGAACAACATGAATTAGTTCCTTCTTTTCTGACTTTGATTTCCCAAATCTGGAAAATCTTAATAAACTTAAAATTTTAGTGGAGAATCTCCTAAAGCCAGGTGTAGCGCACAGATTTTTATTGCCTCGGCTTGGTCAGCACTGCCGTGCCACAGTAATTTGTTCATTCTTTAAAGTGGAAATCATGTGTGTGGTAGAAAAACGGAAGTTGTGCAGATGCAAAAAACAAGTGAACCCCAAGTTTCGCTGATTAAACCAAGTAGGTAAATAGAATCAGGTGTGTAAATCATAATCATTTATTCATTTTATTTCTTCATTTTTATATTTTATACAAGAATAATGACCATCCCTATAGGGTTCACATGCTTTCAAGCAGCACTGTGAAAACACGAATGTGTCTTCTCATTTTTATCCTCAGCATCAGTGTAACAGAGACAATGGATAAAATAACGTTACAGTTACGAGCTACGAAGACCACCAATCTTCTCGATAATTTCCAACGTTACAGTATTTCCTTGTGTCGATGTAAACAATGAATAGGAACTTTTAAATGGATTGAAAAGGCACTTGCACTGTATTATTTGCTCAGATTCTCAGTTAGGCAATTCGCTCCTGTCGGCACAAACTCCAGGCTGTTACTCAATGGAATATGTAAACATTTGGCTATTGCCACAGTGTCAGGAAATGTGAAGGTCCGCTAGGCTTAACAGTAAACTGGCAAATTACTCAAGCACGTCAGTATCTTCCTTTTCCAAGGTCTAAAGTTTCGGGGGTGATACGTCAATACGACATCCTGGATGAGAATACGATCTTTCTTCGACAGAGTGTTCATAAGTACGTGGGTTAGAGACGTAAGATCTAAGCAGTCGTCCACTTTCTTCCAAAGATTTTATGCTGGACGGACAAGGACGTCTGCAAGACGCTCGGAGATATAGAGTTCCTTTTGGTTTCCGCTTCATGCGTGCAAAGCTGGCTTTCCATCACACCCCAAGTGCAGTTAGCGCAAAATTACTCAACCGTTTTCTGTCCAGCTGTAAACATCTAGGTCTTTTGTCCTTTTGTCTATTCTTAAGCACTTCCTTTCCCTGACCTTCATGTAAAAATTTGGTCTTTGTGTTCAGCTATGTTTATTTGTGTTCATGATGTATGCATATATATATATATATATATACACATAGCATGTACTGTATGTGGACTGTATATGTTTGCATATATATGTGTTTATATATATATGTGTTTGCATATATACAGTATATGTTTCGAATGAAAGGATGGTACTCAGCGCAGTCTTGGCCAGTTTCTTACCTGTAATGGGACTGACTGAAAACCAAAATGCTGAAAAGCTGTTCAGTTGTAGAAGGCATTTCACACTTAGTATACATTGAAGTTAAAGATGTGGAGAATAACATTTACAAATAACTTTTTCATTTATGAACTAACTTACAGCAGTGAGTCTGCGGGTATAAATTCTGCCAAGGATCCTGCCATATGAGTTTGCGATTAAATGCAAAGTGAAGGTAACTTTTTATTCTTGTTGACACTGCATTGCAAAACATGCTTATATTATTGCTTCCATAGGCTCTTCAAGATGTTTTGAACATTTTTCTAGCAAGCAATGATTTCTGCATGTGCACTTTATTTATTTTCATGTTATTTAGCAATTTTATGCTCATTTTAGGAAAAACAGTAATTTGTTTGTTATGTTTGCCATTGTTTGGTTTGGGAAAGTGGAGAAAATTATGACACAATATTTTATTTTCAAAGCAATTGTTATTTTTTAGTATTATGAATTGCACCTGTATACTGTAACTGGTAATGATACGGCTAGTCTTCCGATACACATCTTCAGTACTTAATTTCTATTTTTTTATAATATCTTGTTTTCATACATTATAAAATAATTGATTGTATGGAGATTATAAATACTGTATTCCAACATATCCTACTGTACTGTATGTCACATCTATGCTGTAAATTTGTATTTTTTAATAAATATATTTTGACTTTACAAACTGTTATGTGTCATCTGTGAGAAAACAAAAAAAAACATATATCACTATTTTAAAGTGATTTTATGTTCATTTATGGGTTTTTGGTGGGCAGCATGTAGTGATAAGAGCTGTCACCTTACAAAACCCAGGTTCAAATACTGCCTCCTGCTCCAGTAAAAATGTCATCACTGAATAAATTGGTAAATTTTAGTAAGCAATCAATGTAAGATGGAGACAAAAGAATAAAAAAACCAATTTTAACATTATAATTTCCTAGAAGAGAAATGTCTTATCCATGATAGCATTTGTTTCAGCATTGGACTCTTTTTAATCAGTGTCCTGTTTAACATATGACTTATTTCTACCAGTTTCCTTTAGTGTCATAAATAATAATAAACTTTAGGATAGCTTTTGTGTCCCTGACTAGATGCAGAATCATTATAAATTGTTCCATTTTAGTGATTTCCTTATAGTACCTTTGAGCATGTTACCAGAATGGGGGGGCGGGAGTGTAGAGATTATTTCCACAGCAGATGAAGAAGATGAAGGGGATTCATTAAAATTGCTTAATTTTATATTAAATGTGAACATGTGGGTAGGGGGTGCGGTGGCGCAGTGGGTTGGACCACAGTCCTGCTCTCCGGTGGGTCTGGGGTTTGAGTCCCGCTTGGGGTGCCTTGTGGCGGACTGGCGTCCCGTCCTGGGTGTGTCCCCTCCCCCTCCGGCCTTACTCCCTGTGTTACCGGGTAGGCTCCGGTTCCCTACGACCCTGTATGGGACAAGCGGTTCTGAAAATGTGTGTGTGTGTGTGTGTGTGTGTGAGCGTGTGAGCGTGTGATCACATCCCAGAACAAAGGTTCAAGTGAACCATTTCCCACTGTCATGTTTGAAAACATCAATATGGAGCGGAAAGTACTGTCATTTTTATATTAAATAACACATAACATTTTTAGATTAGTCTTAAATTATATAAAGTACTGGTCATTGTGTAACATCAGATCTACACAATTAACAAACTTGTGCATATGAATATTTTATAAATGAGGTCCAAGATCCTTTAATAAACTGAAGATAATTGTTCAATATATCAATGTCTCTCTCACACACACACACACACACACACACACACACACACGTCTACAACTACTACTTGTACCGAGCAGGGTCGCGGCAAACCGGAGCCTATCCCGGCAATGAAGGGCGCAGGCTGGAGGGGGAGGGGACGCACCCAGGACGGGACACCAGTCCATCGTATCAATGTCAGTGAATCTAAATTGTTTCACATTTTCTGTGTTACATAGATCTTGATTTTACCAGTCGGGCTTTCTTGTTTATCTCATAGATAGATAGATATGTTTATTTTTCTACATAGTTAAAAAAAACTAAAAGCAATCATACTTGTGCATTTAGTAAACATTAATGTGCTGCTCAAAGAAAGTGTGCTCGCACTTTGGTATTGGTAACATCTGAGCAGTAACAGTTGCAGTATTGGTAAGATATATTTGTATTTGAATTTATTGCGTTTCTATGTTACTATTTCATACAGTAGTAAACGTTGACAACTTGAAGTGTTGTCCCACTATGTGTACTTTATTTCAGCCATCTTCACAAGATCCAGCACCTGTTGTAAAAATGTTTTTTTCATTAGTTTGATGAGCATGTATTATTTCTTTGGTTTAATTTTAATTTCACATTTTATTTGAAATATTGGAAAAATAAATACATATTTAAAATGTAGAATTTTATTATTTTCCTTGAGATGTATCAATATTTTAAATTTTAAAACCCAATATTTATAACAATTTCAAACAATTTTCATTCATCAGCTTTGCCCCGTTTTTCATAATTGTTTTATAAAACAATAATTGTGCATACTACTAGATATTTTAATAAATATAGTAACAGTACAATACTATTATATATTTTAAATTATCACATGCAGATATGTTTTAGAGAGATGAGATATTCTTAGAAACATTCCTTCCAAAAATCTGAGTTAAAGTGAATTCGTTTTATACCTGTCAGACTGACACACCTATAAAAGAAATTTAAAGAAATTTACATTCTAAACTAATACAATTACAAATAAACTGTTACTTGTAACATTTAACAAGGGAGTATTTATTAAACACATATTGGATATCAGTATCTCATGCATAGCCATGCACAGTTTTATATTCCAACAATGGAGCTTTACATAAATTATAAATCTGGGATAATTTGAAAAATTTTGAGAGATGACTGAAATCTAATTTCATACATTTGTATAAGGACAACTCATTATTACCAGAATAGAATAAAATCAATAATGTCTGAAAGGCAAAGACCGTATTTGCTCGGACAAATAGTAGAAGTGTTTTTTAAGGACTGTCTGTATTTGCCTAGTAAACAGTTGTCACACTGTACTGGCACAATCACTGCAAGAGTGCCTACTGATCAGCCGAACCACAGCACAGGGACAGATGTTTTATAACTGAGGATGCAACAAAATGATTATTTAAATCATTTTAAGCAAAATGTTTCATTCTTCTTCTAGTAAATATCTTTATGTGAGCTCTAAGTTACTTTTTATAGAATACTTCCCAACAAGGCTTGAAATGTTTAACATGTTGATGCTTTCACCCATTACCTCATTTTTGTTAACCACTGGTCCAAATAGGGTCATGGTGGTCTAGAGTCTATCCCACAGGGACAGGGCACAAGGCTAGTGAGCATACACCTTGGATGAGATGCCACAGGGTACACACACTCATTCCCTCACACTCACACATACATACACACACACTATAGGAAATTTAGAGTCAGAAGAAATGAAGACAGCACATGAGAAACATGAAAAAAACTGCATCGGCAAAGACAAACGGTGGTCAAAGTCAAAGTTCACCGACAAGGATGGACACACTTCTCTAGATAGTTGCTAAATGCCACAAAAGTGCAGCCTCAAAAATGACCAGAGAACTGAATCAGCACCTTTGTGACTCAGTCTCAACAAAACCTGTGTGTTGTGAGTTTCAAGGAGCTGGAATTTATGACAGGGCCATCATTTGGAAACCTCTTTTATCCAAGACCAGTGCACAAAGAAGCATAACCGGGTTTAAGGAGCACAAGACCTGGACCCAAAAGAAAAAAGTTATAATGTCTGATGAGTCGTATTTTAGGCAATTTTCTACATTCGGACAGGTTTATATTTAGAGAGATCCAAAGGATGCCTTCAACCCACAATGTCTGTTGCCAGCTGTTCAACATGATGGGGATCCGTAATGGTATGAGCAGCCATCGTGTGGGAGACATTATGTCTGATGATTGCTCCTCTGCACGGTTGTATAAACATCAAGAAATATAAGGGCATTTTATAAAAACAGGTGCAACCTATGCGTAACATTATGGCCCCACGGACCCTGCTAAACACATGTGAGCGGTTTCATGAACACGAGGATGAAGTCAAACGCCTTCGATGGTCTCCCCAGTAATGAGATCTAAACATTACTGAACGTTTATGCAAAGTTCTGGAGTTCAGAGGGCTAAAAAGATGTCCACCTCCTTCATCGCTTCAAGAACTGCAGGCTTTCCTTCTTAATGAATGGTGTAATATCCAACCTCAAACAGCATTCCAAGAAGCACTGAAGCTGCTCTGAAGGAGAAGGGTGGCCCTACCGGTCCTTCATATCAGTCTATCGTTAAGTGTTTCTGCTAGAAAGACTGATCTGCTTCAAGAATAAAAAAATGACTTTTAAAACTTCCAACAACTTGATGGCATCTGCCAACATGCATTGAGTCTACAGACTTACTTCTCAGAGCTGACACACATGACATTTATTTTCAAAAGCAAATACTAAAGGATGTTTCCAGTAAATATAGATTTGTCTGCAATTTTCTATCCTGCCAGGCCATACTATTTCTGATGTGTATTTTGAATGTGGTTAAAACTGATTTTTGAATTTTGAATCTGAATTTCATCAGTAGTATGTCTGAAATGCAGACAGCAATTTACATGCTTTTCAAAAGCATGCCAAGATTATACCAAACAATAACACTGGATAACAACTGAAACAAACACAAAAATATGTCAGTGGTAAATAATATTGGCCTAAAATTAAATCTTCACAAATTTATGAGTACTATGAATAAGAGAATTTACTTGCATGAAAATAAGCATTTATTTCAGTGCAAAAATGCTGCTCAGAATAATAGTGGACAAGATATACTACTATAAAAGTCAAATGCAAATACACAGGGGGTGTCTGTGCCCTGGAAATGTGTCTGTTCTCTTTAGTTACGTATGTTCACAGGGTCTTGCTATTTTTTGGTGCCATTCGGCTGGAAACCAAACATTTGGCATCTCTGACCCATCTGTTTACAGAAGAGCAGTTTGTTCTGTCCACATGGCAAGTGTGATGCATTCCAAAGCTGAAACAAAATCTCTTTGAACCACCACAGTTGTCCATTAGCACAGTGCCTTATGAAAGCATTTCATCCAGATAAAACCATATCTTGGACCAAGACTAAGCCATTGACTGGTACTAAAGATCTTGGGTATCTTTGAAAGTGGCCTAGTTAAAGGGCTTTCTATAAGTTTTACTCTTGCTTTATTTGTAACCCTCTGGATGTGCACTGAGTCTCTCTTCAGGATAGAGCACTGCATCATACAAAAAAGTGTATTGTACTATATTCTACCTGGAACAGTCAAGTAATTGTAAGACCGCCCCTGTGCGATGTTGGAAGTCATCAGCACATGCATGTTACATGTAATGGTATAAAAGCTCTATCACAACCAAGTAGTTATTACTGATGACAAAGACTCACAAGATTGAGGTTTCCAGGAGAAGCTATTCCCTAGGTGGGGGGGTATACTCTTCTTGTGCTGTGTTGAATGTCTAGAAGGTAAACATCTCACTTTGAGATTTCTTCACTCTTAAGGTGTTTCTCACAAGAGCAAGCTTGTAGGTTGTTATGTAAATTTGATACAAATTACATTTGCTTATAAGTCCAAATTCTCATAAAATTAGCCTGTATTTTAATTCTTGATCTTTCTTTATTGTAATTTTTCCCTTTTTAAAATTTTATGTCCATTAATATATTTTGGAATTTTAAAATGCTTTGGATGTCAGACTAATGAAAGTCAGTAAACACATCACTATGTCATAATTGTATCCATTCATTTTTAATAATTGCTTGTCCTAATTAGGGTGGCAGTGTGCAATAATTATAGTGATTAATTACACTTATTTAGTATAGTGTTAGTTATTAGTTAGTTATATAATAGTGTTAGTTTATATAGTAGTTAGTATAGTGGTTAATTACACTTATGTTTAGCAGATGTTTTTTATTCAGTATTTCAATTTAACATGTTTCACGGTTACATATTACAAATGTACAGTATTATGTAATATGTAAACATATGAAACATTTACCTCCATTTCATAATATTGTTCAACAGTCAGCAAAGAAATTCAGGCTAAGCACCATTTAGAAGGCTGCAACAGCAGGTCCTAATTGGACTCAAACGTGCAACCATTCTTGAGAAGTCCTCCTCCTTGTCAATGTGGATATTGGTTGCACAAGCCTTTTTAGTATTTGTTGAATATAAATGAATCATGCATTTGGCCTGATGGAGATTGAGGTCAGTAAGAACACTAGAAACTGAATGACCAGTGGAAATTACACTTGGAGTTTCAGCCTGTCTGTTCCCCTTATTTCAGGACTTAAATGGAAATTTCTGACTACCATACTGTTTGAAAAACTTTCCCACTGCATTTTTGCACTGAAGTAAATGCTTATTTTCATGCAAGTAAATTCTCTTATTCATAGTGCTCATAAATTTGTGAAGATTTAATTTTAGAAGACTGTTACAGGCCAATATTATTCACCACTGACATATTTTTGTGTTTGTTTCAGTTGTTATCCAGTGTTATTGTTTGGTATAATCTTGACATACTTTTGAAAAGCATGTAAATTGCTGTCTGCATTTCAAAGGGTTAAGTATTCTATGGGGTAATACAAACACGATTATTTGCATTGAGATAAAAGTTTGTTTGGGTGTTTCTTTGTGAATTTTAATAATGCACTTCAAGGAGAGATGAACCCACACCCTGCTGATGCACCTTTACATTGTAGCCCACAATGTGGCATGTTGGGGCACCATTAGTGCTAAGTTCTTTGTCTGCAATGTTGGATGTATCATAAGGGCAAGAACAGCAGGTGTGCCATGTTAATATTCACTGGGTATACGGTGTCCTAGAAAAGTTGAGCTTTTAATGGAAAGCAGGTTGTATTCCGGTGAAACCTAGTGACTCACTGATACACTGACACACTGACCCAGAGACCAAGTGATCACTAACAAGCCACTCTTGCTATAATCCTGCACCCCCTCAGTCCTACAAATCCCACTGGGGGGTTGGAGAGCGAGGGAACATAGTCGGATGTGCCACAAAAGGACATCCTTGAACACCACACAGCAAAAGCAACCCAACCAAGCATCCAACATAAATCATTTTAACTTCTACAGAACTAAAGCATAAAGTAGACAGTCATAGTGGACATCTGGGGAAGAAATTGTGTTTCCAAATACAGTAAATAGTCCCAATTAATGACAATATGCTCTAAGTATACACAGTTATTGAGAAAAAGAACCCTTCTATATGCCATCCCATAGGCTACTTTTACCCTTTGTGGTAAAACTCTGGAAGAACATTCAGTAGGCTAATCTTTGTTTTTAGAATGGTGGCAACCATTCAGAACAGCATTCCTGATGTAAGTCCTAATCCCTGAAGAGTCCAATTATTCAATTACTGAGCTGAGCTCAGAGAGCAGCCAGACACATATGGTCACAGTAGAGTGTCAACAATACCTGTAAAACATGGCAGGTAACCTGGCTGATGGTGACTCATTTTATTATATTCAGGACCCAAAGGTGTGAGTACGGGCTCCTTCAAAGACATTCAGTAATGATGTCAATGATGACAGAGACAGAACAGAATTCACTTGTACAAGAGTGACAGTAAATCCCCTGCACGCCATTATGTCCTCATCTCCCTCACTATTAATAGCAATTTGCCATGTAAGCACTCTGATCTCTCTTTATCCCCGTCTGATGAGAAAGGAAGGAGGAAAAAAGAAAAACCAAACAGGTGTCTTGTACTGTTTCACAGGTGACACCAAGAGCTAGCTGGTGACCGCACAAAGCCATATTAAGCTTCCTGCTTTAATCCCGAAACAGACATAACATAAACAGCAAATAATGTCCAAATAAACGATAATCAGAAGGATCCATAAAATATGCTGAACATGTTAAATTGTTTATAGACACATATAGAAATGACTTCATAAACAAAAAAAATGGCTACAAATAAAAATGTGATTTCATATAAAATGCATATTAACAGGATACTCCCTGTGGGACCAAGTTAACAGATACAACCCCTACATTACATACTCTACACTAGCTTTCAAAACTCAACATTTCAGTCACATTGTGGTTTAAACGCCAGAGTTAATTTGTGAAAGTGTGTAATTTTGCATTTATCTAATAAAAAGTACACTTAGCCCTGAAGGTGTATGTTGCCTGCTGTAAAATAACATTGTAGAGTACAAAACCCTTCGAGTCGTGCTGATAATTAGATATTCATACATTTCTTTAATAAATGTTCAGACGGACATCTTAATAAAGGCTTAGCCCTCTGCTCAATGCTCATACAGGGGTTGAACGTAAGTCGTATCTGTATTTGTTCAAATGAATTAGAGAAAATTGTGTGAATATTGCATTAGAGAAGTCAATGAAATCATATAATTAGGCAAATTCTTATGAATTTATAAATGTGAAGATACAGAAATCAGTACAGTGTTTCCTTATACTGTGAATTTAACCATGGCAATGCAATAGTCTTAAACTATGACTAGCTTGGAAACTGTTTACTTAAATGTTTACTTTAAGTCTAATTTTACTTTACTGTTTATTTCAAATTTTGCTGCTGTTCTAGTCGATTGTGTCTTTTTAATTTTTACATGCTTTAAATACATTCATACTTCATTATCCAAACCTAATTCATCCTGGAAATCCATCTGTAAGGCAAAACTTCGAATATAGAATGTGATGGGGTGAACGTGGAAGTGGACCCAACTGACTATCAATAATGTTCAAGACTCTGGAAGGATGCTTTCCGAGCTCTTCCATTTTGTTGCTGGTTCCAGCTGTTGACCAGAATGTTGATGTGTTCTCCTCTGATCTTGAGAGGGAGTCCTCTGGTGGCTGTCTTTGGGAATAGACTCTCAGGACACGACACAGAAGAAGCTATCCCCATTGTTTGTTATGGGGAAAGGGGGTGTGGTGGCACAGTGGGTTTGCAGTTTAAGTCCTGCTTGGGGTGCCTTGCGGCGGACTGGCGTCCTGTCCTGAGTGTATCCCCTCCCGCTCCCTCTCCAGCTTTACGCCCTGTGTTGCCGGGTTAGGCTCTGGTTCGCCCCAACCCCTCTTCGGCTGAGCGGCTTCAGCCAGTGTGTGTGTGTGTTATGGGGAAAAATTATAAACGGTCCCCAGACTAACGTGTTCAGACAAAAAAATGACATTGACAAGTAGCTCCTGAAGCATGTCGGCACTGTGTGGAAGGATGACCTCTAGAGCATAGAGCTGGATGGTCCAGGTGAGCCTCTTAGAAAACTACAATCATAAAAGGATTGAACTTTCTTCAGACCCGTAGCCTTCCAAGTCCATCAAATAATACAGGCAACCTGTATTCCAGGAGGGAACAGACCAAGTGCAAGATGCAAGAGCATCATCATCCACAAACAAAGGTGGTGATTCAGCTGGAAAGGAAGCACTCTGGAAGACGCTGGATACAAAGGCTTCAACAAAGACGGGAGGCATACTATATTGTTGCAGGGATTGTACATGGCAAGTGACAGGGTTTACTCGACAAATGACTTTGAACAGACCATTACATTTACGGCAAAGCTTCTTGAGAGGAGGAGAAAATAGAAAGAAAAATGTTTTAGGACAAACTGAAGGTCAGCTTTTGATGTTTCCTATCTGCCTGAGCTGGTGTGGTGGCAAGGTGGATTTAGCCAGTGCCCGTGGTGTGGTGGGGCTAGGGTTTGAGCCCTGCTTGGGGTGCCCTGTGGCAGACTGGCATCCCATCCAGGGTGTGTCTCCTCTCCTTCAGCCTTGCACCCTGTGTTGCCGGATGGGCTTTGGCTCGCTGCGACCCTGCTTGAGATAAGCAGTTGTAGCCGTTGGTTGGTTGGTTGTCTGTCTGAGCCTTTTGTTTACTGATAGCTTGTTCTAACTTGGTGCAGAAGGCCCTCCACAATCTGGAGGCGAACTGTGGACTCTTGCCCGAGATGATGTCTTTGGGAATCCCATAATACCTGAACACCTGATATAACAGGGATTCAGCCATTTCAATAGCAGAAAGAAGACCCTTGAATTATTTGATGTGGGATAAGAGTGAACAGGGCAGAAATTCTCTCATATCCTGGTACAGTTGGTCACTACACCTTTTGAGACAAAAGCTGCACCATGCAAGAGACTCAAGGGTGGCCTGTACTACAGGAACTATGGACCCACTGGAGAAGTTATGAATGAATGGAAAGTGGTTCATATACCTTTTCCATGGGTTACTCCTGTTTTTGTGGAGCCTCAGCAATGTCATGATTTTCAAAGGATTAAGACACCAATTTAGGATTTCAGAATCATGTTGTCCGTCTGGGTAGTTCATGGGTGCCATGAATTTGTGAAAGGTAATCTGTGTCACTGGCATCCAGTTCTGTTGGCCCTGCCATCATCTCCCATGGATTCTCCGACTACTGCTATGCCAGCGATACCTAGGTTCTTCGTCTGTTTCCCCTCAGAGCTACAGACGTTTCCTCAGCGTCCACACAGATGTATAACTACTTGCTTCTTGGACATCTCTGACTGGATGTCTGATTACCACCTACAACTCAACTTCTCCAAAACAGAGATTCTTCACCTCTCTGTTGGTCCTTCCTCCTGCTGAAAATTCTCCATCAAATTGTAAAACTCACTCACTTCACTTAATTTATCGCTAAGCGTCTTAAGAGTAATGATCGAAGCATGTCTGTTCTTCTCTCAACATACTGAAGCTGAAACCCAGTACTACATATACATCCGGCATTTCAGCCGCAGGATCCTCCCTTATCTTAGAACAGACTACGCTACATTCAAGAAGGGTCTCAAAACCCATCTCTTTCAGACTCACTTCTCCCTGATCTCTTATGTGCTCGATAAATGTGTGCTATGTTTTCTGTTAAATGTTATAATCTTGTTATACTTTAAAACCTATATGTAACTACTCATGAAATGTATACCGGTTTATATGGTTGCATGTGACAAATTCACTGTGCACAAGAATCAAGTGTCTGTATCCAAATCTCTCCTTCTGTTTGTGTAATGCCCTTTCAGTATTGTTCTATGAGATGTACGTTGCTTTGGAGAAAAGCCTCTGTTAAATGAACAAATGTAAATGTAGTGAACTAATGTTTAAGTTGGCCTGGAGTGCCATGGGGTTTGTTTGGTGCACTTTGGGAGCAAAAAAAGCCAACAAGGGTGCTCCTAATAAATTAAAGCTTCAAATAAAATGTTAACAGTAATTAGCAAACCCTCTTAAGAATTCAGTTCTTTACACATCTTTGGTAAGGGCCAGGAAACCATGGACTGCAGCCAATGTTCATCCACAAAATTCCTGCTTGCCTAACAGGCTTTAACACTTTACAACGGGAATTCCCCAAGATCCCTCATACTTAAAATCACCTGCTGACCCAGAGTTGAGAAATACCCATGGCTGATGGGAACTAGATTCCCAAGAAATCTCAAAGAGTATCAGTAAACGATTGAGTAATGAAGAAGACTTCTGCTCACCAAAGATTTAAGCCTCCTAGGAAGCAGTGTAAAAGCACCCTATGCATCCACAGTAGAGGCAAAATCCTTCTCTTTGATAGTGCTGATCCACGTTGGCCAAGTGTCTTTGCTTCAGAAACCCCATGGAGAGTAGATGGTGAATGACTGGTTCAGCAGTTGAAGCTTTCCTGTTGCTTCCCCAAAGTTAAGTATCCAAGAAAACCAACATTCAAATAAGGAGAACACAATTTCATGACTCATCCAAAATGAGAATGTTATGGAGTCCTCATTGGCAGCAACCAAACAGAACCATTGTGTCCCATCAACATGATGCTGCCAAGAACTGTAACTCCAAGCATATTCTACAGTGGTCCTCTCACACTTAGGGACTTTCAAAATTCAGTTTCAAATCTTCCTCCCTTCTGCAGCATGACAAAACACTTCTCTAAGAAGTGACATGAACTGGTTCATGGAAGACACTGCTGTGGGTTTTAAACCGTCACACTCTAACATATTTAGGCGAACATATTCAACATAGCCTAGCTGGTCTGTGAGCAGCGGGATCACAAATACTACCTTCCTATTCATGCCAGAATCCAAATGGCTGTAAGGCAAAGTGTACCAAACATTAAAGTATGATCTCTTTGCACCCATGCAGTTCTGTGGATTCCATGACAGTCAGCAGAGTCTTCTGTAATGGGCTGGATGCAGAAGTAGGTGAATTCAAGTGTACAAGCTTTAATTACAGAGGTGGCAAAGGTTCAATAAATGAAACATGAAGTAGGATTACGAAACAAGGATGAGAATGATAGACAAGAATGCGAGCCAAACAGTAGGAGACTCTTCAGACTTTGACACTACCATTGATGGTTCAGACTCTGCAAGGATTCCTTCTCGGCTACTATCTTTGGGAAGAGAATTTCAGGAATTGACACTGAAGCTATTTCTGTTACTTAAAAAGTGGAAAAAATTATAAAACATTTCTGGAGAAGTGTATTCAACAATGATCAAAACACAAAGAACTATTGAAACATTTCAAGTTTTATAAAGAATATACTCTTATCAAAATGGTTGACCCTGTTACCAAGTTTCATGAAGTGTAACTGTCAGTCTGGACTTATGAGACTGAAGTGGGTGCACTGAAGAATTTTTATAACAGTTTTCACAATTAAAAGGAACACAATAAATTGATTACACCGATCATTGTTCATTTTTCCCTGCTGAGTGTAATCTACCAGCTTTTACGAAGCAACACTCTCTCTACTCTCCAGGCCTTCACAATCAGTGCTCCTAAGATTGTACCTCTTCTTTCTGCCAGGAGACATGCATTGCCAGATGCCATGCTGAAATCTCTGCCTACATGGTTGACTGTTTTTAACAGTTTATCCATGATAAAGATTCTCAGCTGCCCACCAGTCTGCCAACTGGCTTTTTCAAGTTACACTGCTCAGTCATTTCTTTAACATCTACACTCCAGGACTTTGGAAACACCAATGATACAAACAACTGTTTCACTCTTGAAGACAACTCCCATTACTCAGCAGACTCACCCACTCACCACAGCAATCCACCAAGCTTTCTATCCTTCTACCAAGCTTCTAGTCCAGGCTACCGGAATAATTCCTCTGGACAGCTGTATCTCTCTCTGAACACTTTCCAGCTTCACAAAACTTCTTTTACTGATTCAGACTATTGCTGATGAGTTATCTCTGACACCAAAAAGTATTATCCCTCCTTCATCTCCACTCATTCTCTTACAGCTGCTGTTTGTCTGTATTATAAATGAATGATTCTGATCAAAGGGGGGTGCGGTGGCACAGTGGGTTAGACCACAGTCCTGCTCTCTGGTGGGTCTGGGGTTCGAGTCCCGCTTGGGGTGCCTTGCGATGGACTGGCATCCTGTCCTGGGTGTGTCCCCTACCCCTCCGGCCCTACGCCCTGTGTTACCAGGTAGGCTCCGGTTCCCCACGACCCCGTATGGGACAAGTAGTTCAGAAAATGTGCGTGTGTGTGTGTGTGTGTGATTCTGATCAAAGCAGTCATGGTAGCATTCACATTAGGGAACAACAGAATCCATTACAGTCTTTGAGAAAGGTGCTGAAGCTCACATTTTTTCAAAGGTAGTGCACCTTGTATCTGCTGATGTCACCATGAAGTTTGCTTAGTGTCTATACTTAATAATTACATTTAGTAGCAATCATTCACAATAACTACCAGATCAGCAATATAATAAAATTGGCACTTTGAAGCTATTTTAAGTCAGATGTATGTTAGCATGGCATGTAGAAGTTATACCAGTACATGCCACGACCACGCCGCACCTCAACCAGCAGCACCTGGCTCCAATTAAACACCTGGCTTCAACTGAAGTGCTCAGCTATAAAAGACACAAATGTCTTTCTGAAATTTTATTTGTTTGTACATTTACATTTATTCATTTAGCAGACGCTTTTGTCCAAAGCGACGTACATCTCAGCAAAAATACAATTTATGCAAAACATTAAGAAAAGGAGACATAGCTGCAGACATGAAAGTCTCAAGCAAACCTAGTTCGTTACCTACCACTTTCTGCACCAAGGTTCATCGATCGAGTAGGTGCATAAAACACAGGACAGACAAATCCCGATATCCTCCCACTATTTTTTTTTTTTGTTACTTTTTTTTAAATATTATAAGATACACAAATAAGCAACTACAATGCCAGAGAAATGGCTGAATAAAGGTTGTATCTGGGGATGCTTATGGAATTACGATGGGTGAACAATTACACCGTAAATGAGCTGGAGAGATCATGAGCGAAGTCAGTCCGGAAGAGGTGAGTTTTAAGACCCTTTTTAAATGTGGACAAAGATTCAGCAGTTCTGAGTGAGAGGGGGAGGTCGTTCCACCACAACGGAGTCAGAACCAAGAAACTCCAAGCTTTTACCTTTCGTGCACAGGACCACCAAGTGAGCAGAAGTAGACGAGCAAAGGGGTCTGGCTGGGGTGTAGCGGTTGATTAAGTCTTGTAAATAGCTGGGAGCAGTTCTATTGATGCATTTGTACACAGTAACCAAGGTTTTGAATTTGATTCGGGCAGCTATAGGAAGCCAGTGCAGAGAAATAAGTAGAGGATACATGGGAGCACTTTGGCAAATCAAACACAACTCGTGCAGCAGCATTCTGTAGAAGCTGCAGAGGTCTGATGGCATTTTAGGTTTGTAGGATATTAAAATATTTATACAGCATTTAATTAGTTTTTTCTATTTGATTGAACTACATTTTATAAATATACCCATTCCCCGACATACATCCGAGTTCCGTTCTGACCGACCGGTCAGATCTCGAAATGGAAAGGCCCTAACAAATTCATTGCCAAAATTCTTCACTCCAGAATACTCTACAGCAAAGAGCTGTTTCATAAACAGCTACACGTTTCTCATTAGACAGAACAAGGACGAGATTCCTGAGGCTAGAGATACTAAGGCAATAAAAAGTGATGTCATTTTATGAATGATATGATGAAGCAATGCTGAACTGAGTCATGGGCTGTAAAATAATTTACACAACACTGTTTCGTTTGCGGTAAAAGTGCAATGTCTTACAGCTACGCAAGCTGGAAGCCCAAGAAAAAGAGGAAGTTTCCAAGTTGTTTAAAAAACTTTGACCTATCAGTAGATGAGCAAAGGCTGACAACCGGCTGGCCAATATATCAAACTACAGCCACATCAACAGTGCCGAACAGTCTAGACATAATAAGAGCATAAATTTCTGAACTTGCCAAGAACCACGATAAAGGAAAATAAAACTGTACAGAGTAAGTAACAAGAATTTTTGAGCATTTTCGAAATATTTAAAACTGCTCAAGAGGTTAGAAAGGAAGAAAACAGGAAGGAAGAAAATTAGGAAGAAAATAAAAACTGTAAAAATAATGGTAATTCTGAAGCTGTGAGAAGCCAGACAACCTTGCCTCAGCAGCTGATACCGTTTTGACAGAGTATTAATATACTTACTCTGAACCACTTTTCATAAGTATAAAAGCAAATTCAGTTATTTTCTAGAGCCATTGTAAAGAACAAATGCCTAAGCATAGCTATGGGTAAACAGCCAAATGTGAGACTGTGAAGCACTTGTGAGGTTCAGTGGAATGGTCAGCTGGTTAGTCATAGTTAGACTGCAGAAGACAGTTCAATTCAAGAAGGCAATTCAAAGTCTGAAACCACAGAAAGACGAGGAAGCAATGGCCACCTCAAGTGGCTGTGGTAAGAGATAGTACTGCTACAAAGCAAGGAAAATAGTAAGTCCCAGCAGATGGCGTCCAACAGGTAGTTGGCAAAAAAGGAACCAGTAGGAAGTGTTATACATTCCACTTGATGATGTTTCATGGGACTCCCCTAAAGAGTCATTAAAATTTTCAGTCTTCGAATCATTTGTCGCAAATAGATATTTGCCAGATACGAAGGCCATTTAAATTAAAGTTGGTTCCTATTTCTGCAATATTTGTTCTCATTGTTATTAAGAATATTATGCAAATGTTGAGAAAAACAATGTGTCTTAAGATAATGTGATTAACAGAAAATATTAAGGAGATAAAACAATATGTTTGAGTGAAACTATATTTTGTGAAAAAGCTTCAATACATAATGTAGCTATCACAGATATAGCACAGTGAAGTGAACCACTTAAATGGGATTTAGTTCGTTTTTAATCTGTATTTAGTAAAATGTTAGGTATGTTTATTTCATTTACAAGTACTGATTTTTCAAGATAGCTTCCCTTGTATTTCAGAAGGTAAACTAGCTAGGTCCTTAGTACTTCCAGAATAAAAGGAGTGTGTGAAATACGTAAATATCCACCAGATGGCAACATTCCCCACACTAAAAGATAGCGCTGTTACTAATTAATTACGGGAACAACAATTATAATGTATTTATTGCTCATGCCAGTCCTTTTTTCCTAGGGCACCCGCCTATATTTAAACTTCATGCCACATTTTGATGTTTATGTCCTCAGGTGAGTCATCATTTCTTCACTTGATTAACATAAATAATTTACAGAACATGTAAGACAGGGCAAGGTAAGTGCCGCTGAGTTGAGTTTGACTCATAGCGAATAACCACTGGTGTGGTTTTCTTGGTTAGAGAGTGTATGCAAGTGGTTTCCCATTGCCTTCTTCCACAGACATCTTTGGATTGTGAACACAGGAAGAATATGTAAACTCTACACACCCTAAGCTGGATTTAAACCTATCCTCGAAGAAACAGCTCAGGAGCTATGAGCTACATACTTTACTCAACGCACACTAACCTCAAAAGTGTGATTTTTGAATATTACAGTTCTTTAGGCTACAATCTGTAATAGCCATACTTCCACATGACACTTGAGAGAAAAGTTCTTTTGTTCCGTGAAGTCAAAAAAATAACGTTCTCTTCCTCATTATTCGGTCTCTGGCATGCACTCGACCCTGCAAATCTTAGTTATCGGTAGTCCTCAAATAAACACAAAAGCAGCAAATGTAGGAATAACATTTATATGCAGCCATTTGGTGGCCAACCAAGGGAGTCTGGTGATCCTTTTGTACCCTCACTGACAGCCGTGTTCAATTAACTACACCACTTGTTGTCTGTCCATATGTCCCCAGAAGTGCTGCAGACAGAAGGGTTTGCCTTCATTTAATGCACATATACAATTATTACTCTTGTGTTACTTTTTGCCTTTTCCACAACTTTGGTATTTTGAGAATGTCCCTTTTTTGTGATTCTTTTGGTGAGACCTTTTACAGGGGTTCCCTTCAATAAAAACACACATACAGGAATTCACTTATTCGGCTTCTTAATTTATGTTCACATTCTGCAATTATTTCTTTAACTTCACACCCAAATTTTAGTTTGTTAAGGCTTACTTTGGAGACAGCATTCATGCAAGACACCTCTAGAGAATGCCGCATGGTTGGCATTCATCGTTAAGAGACTCCATTGACTGAAAAGTCTACAAAT